>NC_036858.1:70662152-70820461 GCF_002910315.2 Salvelinus sp. IW2-2015 | reverse complement strand
GGGAGTGGGAGAAGTGGACAGGGGAGGAGGGGACAGGGGAGTGGGAGGAGTGGGCAGGGGAGGACGGGAGTGGGAGGAGAGGACAGTGGAGGAGGGAGGGGMGTGGGAGGAGAGGGGAAGACCCCCAGGGAATTAAACCTGAAGAACAGAGATGCTGTTAAAAGAAAGCTGTTAAAGTCAATGTCCAAAGGTTTCTTGTGTTCTGTCCACCCATTTTGATTTTGATTCCCTCCCCCACACTTTTATAGTGAACGTTGATCCTCCTGTAATGTAGTAATGATCTTGAGTTAGGGCTGGGCTCATTGACAGCTATGGCTCCCGTGTTAGTTACTGCATTTCATTAAACCAGGTGGCGAGTGCAGTGACGGCTCCACAGACAGACAGGTGGTACTTGCCCTTGGGTAAATGCAAATACTGTCTGTTTACTCTGTCCACTGGCCTTGAGATCCTTGTCTATGGAAATGCAGCTAAATGGCTGAGCAGAGCAGGCAGGCCAGCACTGGCGCTGTGTGTGTGTGTGTGTGTGTGTGTGTGTGTGTGTGTGTGTGTGTGTGTGTGTGTGTGTGTGTGTGTGTGTGTGTACGTGTACCCAGCTTGAAATTGTCCTTTGCAACTGTCTAAAAAGCCCTTGCTCAACAAATGACTGATTCAAATTAAAGTTTTATACTCTTTAACCCTATCAGTCGCAAGACTGCAGCAAAAATCGGCTTTTTGTTTATCTGACTTTCATTTATCCAGCCCTTATATTTAGCCTCACAATTAAGTGTTTTACCGGGTTCTTTTCAGGACAACCAGTAGAACACAAAACAATTTCACATGAGTAGCTGAATTCATGATTTTTTTATTGAGAGATTTCAATAAAAAAAGGTCTGCCAAAGCAAAAACCTGATAAAAAATGATTGTATATGAATGCTGTAAGTACAGTGACAACTGTGTGGAGTTTGGAGTTTGTGACAGAAATTATGTGAGCTCATTACAGTATTAGGCACTACTGTATGTCCAGGAATTTCCTATGGTGTTCTATGTAGAAGAACCCCTTACCTTCTAACGACTCTTGTGTAGCTTGTTAGCATCATAGAGAAAGACATCTCACATGTGTGTTTGTGAGACTCCCAGCTTTTCATAGATATCATTGACTCTACAGACATTTCTGTAAAAAGACCCAGCCCCTTCGGGATCTGTCCTTGTCTCACAAACACTTCTCGAGCTCAGCTCCCGTTAATCACACAGACTGCGATGCAGAATAAATAAATGAATCCAATGGTACAACCCAGAAGTCTGTATCTCAAACACACAATGTCTAAAAGGAGTTACGGTGGGACTCATTGTGTTAACAACTTTAGTTTCTTAGAGAAGTTCAAACTTATTAGCACATGGTGGCCTGGGTGTAGTGATCCCGTGGGATTTGACTGTTTGATGCACTGACTGTCTGGTGGACTGACTGTCTGATGGACTGACTGTCTGGTGGGTTGACTGTCTAATGGATTGACTGTCTGGTGGATTGACTGTCTGGTTGTCACACCCTGATCTGTTTCACCAGTCCTTGTGATTGTCTCCACCCCCCTCCAGGTGTCACCCATCTTCCCTATTACCCTCAGTGTATTTATACCTGTGTTCTCTGTTTGTCTGTTGCCAGTTCGTCTTGTCTTGCCAAGTCAACCAGCGTTTTTCCAAGATCCTGTTTTTCCTAGTCTCTCTTTTCAAGTGCTCCCGGTTCTGACCTTTTGCCTGCCCTGACACTGAGCCCGCCTGCCTGACCATTCTGCCTGCCTCTGACCTCGAGCCCGCCTGCCGCCCTGTACCGTTTGGACTCTGACCTGGTTATGTACTCTTGCCTGTCATTGACCTGCCTCTTGCCTGCCCCTCGTTGTTTAATAAATATCAGACACTCAAACCATCTGCCTCCTGTTTCTGCATCTGGGTCTCGCCTTGTGTCGTTATAGTACGAACTGGCCATGACTGACCCAGCAGACTCAGACCAACTCCATCACGCTGTCTCCCTGCAGGGAGCCACCATTTAAAAACATGAGGAGCTACTTCAGAACCTTATGGAAAGGTTTCAATCTCTGGCGCAACGCCACGACCAGGGGTTCAAGGCATTAATGGAGCAGTTCCATGAATTGTCTCGCAGGCAGCATGGCCCGTCTGAGACCTCCCAGTCGCTCAGTAACCCCCTTACCAGTGGTGGGTTTGTTCAGTTCACCCCGGCTCCCCGAGAACCCTGCTTACCACCTCCGGAGCGATATGCTGAGGATCCTGGAACCTGCCAGGCGTTTCTTTCCTAGTGCTCCCTTATTTTTGAGCTACAGCCATCTTCGTTCCCTTCGGATCGGCCGAAGATAGCGTATCTTATTACGCTAATGTCTGGAAGGGCGCTCTCCTGGGCTATGGCTGTTTGGAAGCAAGAATCCGCCATTTGCTATAATCTGGAAGATTTCATGGCGGAGGTGTGGAAGGTGTTCGATTCTCCGGAGAGAGGCGGCCCGAAAACTACTGAAATTACATCAGAACTCACGTAGTGTGGCACACTACACGGTAGATTTTCGCACATTGGCCGTCAAGAGTGCCTGGAATCCGGAGGCCCTGTTCGATACCTTCCTTCACGGACTATCAGAGGAGATAAAAGACGAGCTAGCAGCTCGGGAGTTACCTTTGGACCTCGATTCCCTCATCGCCCTTACCATTAGGATTGATGTGCATCTACAGGATCGCAGGAGGGAGAGGAGGTCGGGTTTCGGTCACACTCGTTCATCTGCTGCTGCTTGCTCACCTCCAAAGGAATCCGGAAGTCCCCGAAGGCTGCATTTCCGAGAAGATCCGAAGCCACGCGAGTTCCCTCGACAATCATCGGTGACGGGTGAGTCGGACACACTGGAGCCTATACAACTGGGCAGAGYTAGATTATCGCCTAAGGAACATTCATGTAGGCTGAGCTCCAACTGTTGTCTGTATTGTGGTGCTGCGGGGSATTACATAGCCACCTACCCAGTAAAGAGACCTGACTCATTAGTAGGTACAAGTACACTGTTGAGCCAGACTGGGAATTCTCTAATTGCCAATACCCGTACTCCTTTTTTTGTGATCCTGCTATGGGGAGACCAGTCTAAGTCTCTGCAGGTGCTCATTGACTCTGGGGCAGATGGGAGTTTTATGGACGCTACCCTGGTATCGGAACCAGGTATCCCAACTCAACTCCTCTCCATTCCCATGGACACTAGGGCACTGGACGACCGCTCCATTGGAAGAGTCAAGCATAACACAGTTCCCATTAATCTGTTGGTATCTGAAAATCACAGTGAGTCTATACAGCTTCTCCTCATTGAATCGCCTCACGTCCCTGTTGTGTTGGGATTTTCTTGGCTCCAAAAGCACAATCCCATTGCTGACTGGACCACGGGTTCAAACCTGGGTTGGAACCCGTTCTGTTACTCACATTGCCTTAATGCGGCACAGCCACCCCTGAGATGTCCTCCTCAGGGTTTAAGTAAATCCTCAGATTTCTCTACTGTTCCCGCAGAGTACCATGATCTCCTGGAGGTATTCAACAAAGCTTGTGCTACCTCTCTTCCTCCGCATCGTCCCTACGATTGTGCCATTGACCTCCTCCCGGACACCACACCGCCTCGAGGTCGGCTATATTCCCTATCCGGTCGGAGACCAACGCCATGGAGGAGTACATTGAGGACTCTCTGGCTGCTGGGAGCATTCGTCCTTCTGAATTCCCTGCTGGCGTAGGGTTCTTCTCTGTGGAAAAGAAAGACAAGACCCTGCGTCCATGCATCAACTACCGGGGCCTCAATGACATCATCATTAAGAATCGTTACCCCCTGCCACTCCTCTCCTCTGCTTTCAAACCTCTCCAGGGGGCTACCATCTTTTCCGAGTTGGACCTTCGGAATGCCTACCATCTAATTCTGATACGCGAGGGGGACGAGTGGAAGACGTCTTTCAACACAGCCAGTGGACACTATGAGTATCTGGTCATGCCGTTTGGGCTCACCAACGCTCCCGCTGATTTCCACTCCCTGGTCAGCGATGTGCTCTGTGACATGCTGAATCGTTTTTTGTTTGTCTACCTCGATGACATCCTTGTCTTCTCCCAGTCTGCCCAAGAACACGTCCTCCATGTCCGACAAGTCCTTCAGCGCCTACTGGAGAACCAGTTGTTTGTGAAAGCTGAGAAGTGCGAGTTTCACCGCTCTCCTGTCTCCTTTCTAGGATACATCATCACTGAAGGAAATGTCCAGATGGATCCTGAAAAAGTGAGAGCGGTGGTGGATTGGCCCCAACCTACGTCCAGAGTGCAATTGCAACGTTTCCTGGGGTTTGCTAATTTCTACCGCCGCTTCATCCAGGGCGACAGCACCCTGGCGGCTCCCCTCTCTGCACTCACTTCTMCCATGGTACCGTTCACATGGTCCCCAGCTGTTGACAAGGCTTTTGGGGATCTTAAGCATCGGTTCACTACTGCCCCCATCCTTGTCCATCCGGACCCGTCCCGTCAGTTTGTGGTTGAGGTCGATGCTTCTGACATTGGAGAGGGGGCCATCCTGTACCAGCGATTTGCCCAGAACCAAAAGCTCCATCCCTGTGCCTTCCTGTCCCATCGTCTCAACTCCGCTGAGAGAAACTAGGTAGGTAACCGGGAACTTCTGACAATCAAGATGGAGCTGGAAGAGTCGAGGCACTGAATGGAAGGAGCAGAACATCCATTTTTGGTTTGGACCGACCATAAGAATTTGGAATATCTCCGCACAGCCAAGCGCCTTAACTCTAGGCATGCCCGTTGAGCTCTGTTATTCACCAGGTTCAACTTCACCATCTCCTACCGCTCAGGGTTTAAGAATGTGGAGCCAGATGCTCTCTCTCGCCTGTACAGTTCCGTTGCCACACCCTTTGACTCTGAGACCATCCTCTCTACCTCATGCCTTGCGGCTTCAGTTGTCTGGGGAATTGAGTCCCTGGTCCACAAGGCACAAAGGTCCCAGCCGGACCCTGGTCCCTGATTCGGCCCAGTCCCAGGTCCTGGAATCGACTCATTCCTCCAGGCTTACCTGTCATCCTGGCTCCCGTCGAACCCTGGCCTTCCTCCAACAACGCTTCTGGTGGCCCACTATGGTTCTTGACGCCTCTGCCTTCGTCACCGCATGCACAGTATGTGCCCAGAATAAGACTCTGCGGCAAGCTCCGTCGGGCCTCCTTCAGCCACTCCCCGTTCCTCATCGCCCCTGGTCCCATATTTCCCTGGATTTTGTCACTGGGCTTCCTCCGTCTGATGGCAACACCGTCATCCTGATGGTAGTGGATCCTCTCCTCAAACTACCCTCTGCCAAAGAGACGGCCCAGCTCATGGTGCAGCACGTCTTCCATGGACTCCCGGTGGACATTGTCTCTGACCGGGATCCTCAGTTCTCGTCCTGGAAGGCGTTCTGCACCCTTTTTTTGCACCCTGTCTCGTGGACTGACTGTCTGATGGACTGACTGTCTGATGGGCTGACTAGATGCCCAGAGAGACAGAGGATGTTTAAGTCAGACATAGGTGACACTCTTCACCTATCCACAAGATGGATGGGTTCGTCACTGTCTTCTTTATGAATGTGTATCTGAATGTTTTGTGTGAGTGGTGTGTCTCATATCACTCTTGTTATCTGAATGTTTTGTGTGAGTGGAGTGTCTCATATCTCATATGTGTCTCATGGAGCGGCAGGTAGCCTAGTAGTTAGAGCGTTGGGCCAGTAACCGAAAGGTTGGTGGATCGAATCCCCGAGCTGACAAGGTAAAAATGTGTTGTTCTGCCCCTGAAGAAGGCAGTTAACCCACTGTTCCTAGGCCGTCATTGTAAATAAGAATTTGTTCCTAACTGACTTGCCTAGTTAAATAAAGGTAAAATAAATATCACTGTAACGGTTTTCATATTCGTCCTCCTCCTCGGACGAGGAGAGGCGAGACGGATCGGACCAATACGCGGAGTGGTTAGTGTTCATAATGATTTAATATAACAAAACTGAACACTGAATTACAAAACAAATAAACGAAGTGCAGAAACCTATACAGTACCGTGTGGTGAAAAACACAAACACGGAAACACACACCCACAAAACACACGTAAAACCCAGGCTGCCTAAGTATGATTCTCAATCAGGGACAACGATTGACAGCTGCCTCTGATTGAGAATCATACCAGGCCGAACACAAAAATCCCAACATAGAAAATCAACCATAGACAAACCCACCCAACTCACGCCCTGACCAACTAAAATAAATACAAGACAAAGGAAAACAGGTCAGGAACGTGACAATCACTCTTATTATATAAATGTTTTGTGTGAGTGGTGTGTCCCATATCACTCTCGTTATCTGAATGTTTTGTGTGAGTGGTGTGTCTCATCTCACCCTCGTTATCTGAATGTTTTGTGTGAGTGGTGTGTCTCATTATACCCGTTATCTGAATGTTTTGTGTGAGTGGTTGTTTCATATCACCGCTAAGCTTACTCTCACAGTGTTGTCATGGTCTCTGCTCCCTGTGAGAATATAATTTGATGGGAGCATACCGTAAGAACCAGGCAACTGGAGAAGGCAGGTCTCCTTATGACTTGTCCCTGGAACCCTCATCAGAGATTGCAATGCAATGCAATGCAATTCCACCCTGGTGGAATCCAATTACAATTGATTTGAACAAAATAGTATATCCATATCCCAGTGCCAAAGAGACAGACTGATGAAGAGACCACTGGCTTCCTGTTTCCTCCAGCGGGCCACAGGTTAACACCTTTACGTGTGTGTGTGTGTGTGTGTGGTGTGTGTGTGTGTGTGTTGTGTGTGTGTGTTGTGTTGTTGTGTGTGTGTGTGTGCTGTGTGTGTGTGTGTGTGTGTGGTGTGTGCATGTGTGCGTGTGTGTGTGTGTGTGAATTGATGATATGACCAGGGTTGTAGCAGCCATAACCTAATCTCCCGTTTCTAAGAAGATTCATTACAGGGCCATCTACATTAAGAGGCTGCTACCAGCACGGTAAACTGGAGTGTGTGTGTGGTGTGTGTGTGTGTGTGTGTGTGTGTGTGTGTGGTGTGTGTGGTGTGTGTGTGTTGTGGTGTGTTGTGTGTGTGTGTGTGTGTGTGTGTGTGTGTGTGTGTGTGTGTGTGTGTGTGGTGTGGTGTTCACGCTCTGGAAAGATAACTGCTAAGGTGTAAACCCTGTAACCACACGGAATTAAACCCTGTACCACACGGAATTAACCTGTATCCACACGGAATTAACGTCGCTAACCGTAACCAACGGAATTACCCTGTAACCACACGGAATTAACCTGGGTAACCCAACACGGAAATAACCTTTCAGTGATACCCATCCGGATCCGGGAGCATCCTCATCAAAAAAGCTGACTAGCATAGCCTAGCCTACAGGACAGGGATAGTCAATATATATAATTTTCATGAAATCACAGTCCAATACAGCAAATGAAAGATAAACATCTTGTGAAAATGTTTTACAGCGAAAACACAATATGTATTTCTATTAGCTAACCACAATAGCCAAAGACTCAACGCATATTTTCACCATGTTTCTACCGCATAGGTAGCTATCACAAACTGACAAATAGAGATATAATTAGTCACTAACCAAGAAACAACTTCATCAGATGACAGTCTTTATAAACATGTTATACACATACATTTATGTTTTGTTTGAAAAATGGTGCATATTTGAGGTATAAATCATAGTTTTACATTGCAGCTACAATCACAACATAGCACCGAAGCAGCCAGAATAATTACAGAGAGCAACGGTGAAATACCTAAATACTCATCACAAAAATACATGGTGTACAGCAAATGAAAGATAAACATCTTGTGAATCCAGCCAATATTCCGATTTTTTTAAGTGTTTTACCAGCAAAAACACAATATATATTTCTATTAGCTCACTACAGTAGCCAACACACAAACGCAAATTTACTCCCCGCAAAAATAGCTTGCACAAAACGACAAAATAGAGATAAAATGAACTACTAACCTTGAACAAATTCCTGCAGATGACAGTCTTATAACATCAGGTTATACAATACACTTATGTTTTGTTCGAAAATGTGCATATTTAGAGCTACAAATCCTGATTATACATTGTGAATACGTAGCATCGATTCCACCAGAATCTCCAGAGATATTTTTTGACACTCACTAATCTGACCAAAGAATCATCATAAACTTTACATAAAATACTTGTTGTATGGCAAATGAAAGATACACTGGTTCTTAATGCACCGCCGTGTTAGATTGAAAAAAATAACTTTAACCATAACAAACAGCTTGGCGTTATTGCGAGACAGCGCTCGCCAAAACGGCAGAGAATAGGAATCAACATTTTCCACAGAAATTACGAAATTAGACATCATAGAATTGTTCTTTACTTTTGCTGAGCTTCCATCAGAATCTTGTACAAGGAGTGCCCTTGGTCCAGAATAGACTCGTTGTTTGGTTTTAGAAATGTATTTTTCTTCTGTCGAATTCGCGCCACAGCAATACTAGCCAGCTTGATAACGTCTCCCATCTTCTCTCTACGCAAAGAACGGAAACTCAAAAGTCGCCAATAAACGTTGAATAATCTGATAAAACTCGGTTGAAAAAACATACTTTACGATGTTATTATCACACTGTATCAAATAAAATCAGAGCGGAGATATTCGCCGTGTAAACGCGAACGCTTATCAGAAGACAATATCGAGGGCTTCGTGCGCCTTGGTAGAGAAAGGAAATTCCTGACTGCCACTCAAAAGCTCTTGTTCGACCTCAGATCAAGCTAGCACCCCATTCCACCTTCCACTGCCTGTTGACATCTAGTGGAAAGGCGTAATGAAGTGCAATGTATATCGATAAATATAAGCCAGTTGAATAGGCAGGCCCTGAAACGACCCCATTTTCAGAATTTTCACTTCCTGTCTGGAAGTTTGCTGCCAAATGAGTTCTGGTTTTGTCACAGATATAATTCAAGACGTTTTTAGAAACTTGAGAGTGTTTTCTATCGCAATAGTAATAATAATATGCATATTGTATGATCTAGAATAGAGTACGAGGCCGTTTTAAATTGGGCACGATTTTTTCCCTATTGCAAAGATTAAGCCTGTAACCACCCAAAATGAATGGGGTCAAAAATCGACGTTCATGCCAATTCCAAAGTCAAACTATGAGATCAGGTTCTAAACAGGTCATTATGGAGTTTTTATGAGTTCTGGGCTGGTCGTTAATGGAGTGTTGCTGCGTGCAGTGTGCATGCGTGTGTGGTGCAGGCTCACTTATAGGCTAGCCGCCTGGCAGGGGAGGGAGTGTGTGTGATATGGTGGTGTGTGTGTGTGTGTGTGTGTGTGTGTGTGTGTTGTGTGTGTGTGTGTGTGTGTGGTGTGTGTGTGTGTGTGTGTGTGTGTGTGTGTGTGTGTGTGTGTGTGTTGTGTGTGTGTGTGTGTGTCGTGTGTGTGTGGTGTGTTGTGTTGTGTGTGTGTGTGTGTGTGTGCTGGGGAGCTGGACCACTTTGGCACTCCGTAAAAAGGGCTTGATTAATTTCCGCATGAGAGGGTCTCAATGGGTCGGCATCAGGCCAGCCAGGCTGCACAGATTTGTGTGTCAGTCTGTTAACCTGACACACTGCACACACACACACACACACACACAAACACATGCACAGAAGCATAAACAAAATGCAAGCATGCACACATGCATATGCCACACACACACACTCTGACACAGCCACACACACGCTGACACACAGCCACACACACACGCTGACACACAGCCACACACACTCATAAACACAGACGCCGTATCTACAGTGAATCCTTCCTCATGTTTCATCCCTCCATCCCTCCACTACCATCTCACACACTGGTTGAATAAATAAAAAATCGACGTCATTTCAATTAAATTACGTTGAACCAACGTGAAATAGACGTTGAATTGACATTTGTGCCAAATGTGTCAGTTCATCTCTTAATGCACCACATTCTATTCCTCATGGCATTCCATGTCTTCCTCCATCTCTTCTCAATCTTCTGACTCTCTTCATATCAACCACCAGTCCCCATCTACTGTCTGTATCCCCTTCCTTTAATTCAGCTACCATAACCCTCCCCCATCAATACATAACTCAATCTTCGATCCTATCTATATACATTACCTCCACTACAGTATGCATCCTATCTAACTATATTATCTAATGATCCCCTACTGCCTCTATATTTTTAATAAATATTCTCCTGAATGAAACCTAAGGCAGACTGTTTGTCAGTGATCTGGTCTGTGCCATGACCTCCGCCCTGAATCAGGTCTCTGGATGCATCCCTGTCAGTGATCTTGTATGTGCCATGCCCTCCGCCCTGAATTAGGTCTCTGGATGCATCCCTGTCAGTGATCTGTGGCAGGGCTTGCAAACCATGACAGACTACAAAGGGAACCACAGCCGAGAGCTGCCCAGTGACACGAGCCTACCAGACGAGCTAAACTACTTATATGCTCGTTATGAGGCAAATAACACTGAAACATGCATGAGGGCACCAGCTGTTCCAGAAGACTTTGTGATCACGCTCTCCGCAGCTGGGCCAGACGGATTACCAGGAGGTGTACTGTGAGCATGCACTGACCAACTGGCAAGTGTCTTCACTGATATTTTCAACCTCTCCCTGTCCGAGTCTGTAATACCAACATGTTTCAAGCAGACCACCATTGTGCCTGTGCCTAAGAACACGTAACCTGCCTAAATGACTACCAACCCGTAGCACTCACATCTGTAAACATTAAGTGCTTTGAAAGGCTGGTCATGGCTCACATCAACACCATTATCCCAGAAACCCTAGAYCCACTAAAATTTGCATACTGCCCCAACAGATCCACAGATGACGTAATCGCTATTGCACTCCACACTGCCCTTTCCCACCTGGACAAAAGTAACACCTATGTGAGAATGCTATTAATTGACGACAGCTCAGCATTCAACACCATAGTACCCTCAAAGCTGATCAATAAGCTAAGGACCCTGGGACTAAACACCTCTCTCTGCAACTGGATCATGGATTTCCTGACGGGCCGCACCCAGGTGGTAAAAGTAGGTAACAACACATCCGCCACGCTGATCCTCGACACGGGGGCCCCTCAGGGGTGTGTGCTCAGTTCCCTCCTGTACTCCCTGTTCCCTCATGACTGCACGGCCAGGCACGACTCCAACACCATCATTAAGTTTGCCAGTGACACAACAGTGGTAGGCCTGATCACCGACAACGACGAGACAACCTATAGGGAGGAGGTCAGAGACCTGGCCGTGTGGTGCCAGGACAACAAMCTCTCCCTCAACRTGATCAAGACAAAGGAGATGATTGTGGACTACAGGAAAAAGAGGACCGAGCACGCCCCAATTCTCATCGACCGGGCTGCAGTGAAGTAGGTTGAGAGCTTCAAATTCCATGGTGTCCACATCACCAATAAACTAACATGGTCCAAGCACACCAAGACAGTCGTGAAGAGGGCACGACAAAACCTATTCCCCCTCAGGAGACTGAAAGGATTTGGCATCGGTCTTCAGATTCTCAAAAGGTTCTACAGCTGCAACATCGAGAGCATCCTGACTGGTTGCATCACTGCCTGGTATGGCAACTGCTCGGCCYCCGACCGCAAGGCACTACAGAGGGTAGTGCGAACGGCCCAGTACATCACTGTGGCCAAGCTT
Source organism: Salvelinus sp. IW2-2015 (assembly GCF_002910315.2). Taxonomy (NCBI): domain Eukaryota; kingdom Metazoa; phylum Chordata; class Actinopteri; order Salmoniformes; family Salmonidae; genus Salvelinus; species Salvelinus sp. IW2-2015. The sequence goes on along the minus strand of NC_036858.1, from coordinate 70,808,757 downwards.
CCTGCCATCCAGTACATCTATACCAGGCTGTGTCAGAGGAAGGCCCTAACAATTGTCAAAGACTCCAGCCACCCTAGTCATAGACTGTTCTCTCTGCTACCGCACAGCAAGCGGTACCGGAGCGCCAAGTCTAGGTCCAAGAGGGTTCTAAACAGCTTCTACCCCCAAGCCATAAGACATCTGAACACCTAATCAAATGTCTACCCAGACTATTTGCATTGCCCCCCCCTCCCTCTTGTACACCGCTGCTTCTCTCTGTTGTTATCATCTATGCATAGTCACTTTAATAACTCTACCTTCATGTATATATTACCTCAACTAAGGTAATATATACATGAAGACAGTCGTGAATATAGTCGTGCCCCCGCACATTGACTCTGTACCAGTACCCCCCTGTATATAGTCCCGCTATTGTTATTTTACGGCTRCTCTTTAATTACTTGTTACTTTTATTTCTTATTCTTATCCATATTTTTTTTAAACTGCATTGTTGGTTAGGAGCTCGTAAGTAAACATTTCACTGTAAGGTCTACACCTGTTGTATTCGGCGCATGTGACTAATAACATTTTATTTTATTTGATCTGGTCTGTGCCATGACCTCCGCCCTGAATCAGGTCTCTGACCCCATCCCTGTCAGTGATATTGTATGTGCCATGCCCTCTGCCCTGGACCCATCCCTGTCAGTGATATTGTATGTGCCATGCCCTCTCCTGAACCCACCGCTGTCAGTGGTCGCTGGGGCATAATGCTGTAGATTGTAGTAACAGCTTTAAAATCAGATTAGCAGACACAGACTAATGACCCTGTCTTTTCAAGGCATTCTCAATCAGCTCTGTTGCCCTGGTGATTGCTATATCTTGTTCTCCTCTCCCTTTTGCTGCCTTTGTAAATTCATCATCCAGCTAGAAAAGGAGGGGAAGGAGTGATACATGGAGGGAAGGAGAGGAAGGAGTGATACATGGAGGGGAGGAGAGGAAGGAGTGATACAGGGAGGGGAGGAGAGGAAGGAGTGATACAGAGAGGGGAGGAGAAGAAGGAGTGATACAGGGAGGGAAGGAGGGGAAGGAGTGATACAGGGAGGGAAGGAGGGGAAGGAGTGATACAGGGAGGAAGGGAAGGAAAGAGTGATACAGGGAGGAAGAGAGGGGAAGGAGTGATACAGGGAGGGATGGAGAGGGAAGGAGTGATACAGGGAGGAAAGGGGAAGGAGTGATACAGGCAGGGACGGAGGGAGGAGTGATACAGGGAGGGAAGGAGGGGAAGGAGTGATACAGGGACAGAAAGAGGGGAAGGAGTGATACAGGAGGAAAGAGGGGAAGGAGTGATACAGGGAGGGAAGGAGAGGGAAGGAGTGATGACAGGGAGGAAAGGAGGGAAGGAGTGATACAGGAGGGAAGAGGGAAGGAGTGATACAGGGAGGAGAAGGAGAAGGAGTGATACAGGGAGGGAAGGAGGGGAAGGAGTGATACAGGGAGGAAGGAGAGGAAGGAGTGATACAGGGAGGAAGGAGAGGAAGGAGTGATACAGGGAGGGAAGGAGAGGAAGGAGTGATACAGGGAGGGAAAGAGAGGAAGGAGTGACAAAGGGAGGAAGGATGGGAAGGATTGATACAGGGAGGGAAGGAGGAAGGAGTGATACAGAGAGGGAAGGAGGGGAATGAGGTGATACAGGGAGGGAAGGAGAGGAACGAGTGATACAGGGAGGGAAGGAGGGGAAGGGGTGATACAGGGAGGGAAGGAGGGGAAGGAGTATACAGGGAGGGAAGGAGAGGAAGGAGTGATACAGGGAGGGAAGGAGGTGAAGAGTGATACAGGGAGGGAAGGAGAGGAAGGAGTGACACAGGGAGGAAGGAGAGGAAGGAGTGATACAGGGAGGGGAAGGAGGGGAAGAAGTGATACAGGAAGGAGAGGAGAATAAAGATGGAGCAGAGTGAGTCTGCTATAGGCTGACCGCTGCTTCTGGCTGTATGATAACTCTTAGCCTTCATGAAATAATGTCACGTCAACCTGAGCCAAGGCAACGTACAGACAGTAGAGTAAGTGAATGAAGAGGATGAACTCAAGGATTCTATTTTGACTTTGGTCGTAAATCATAACGCTCTCCCTCTCATATGCTCTCAATGGTATGGCAAATCTATCTGGTAGGGAGACTGGCAACAATGTAGAATATTGAATAATGAATGGAAATTTGACCATCAGAGCTACGTTGGTGGGAATTATGACCATCAGAGCACGCTGGTGGGAATTATGACCATCAGAGCTACGCTGTGGGATAACCATCAGAGCTACGTGGTGGGAATTATGACCATCAGAGCTACGCGTGGTGGGAATTATGACCATCAGAGCTACGCTGGTGGAATTATGACCATCAGAGCTACGTTGGTGGGAATTATGACATCAGAGCTACGCTGGTGGGAATTATGACCATCAGAGCTACGCTGGTGGGAATTATGACCATCAGAGCTACGTTGGTGGGAATTATGACCATCAGAGCTACGCTGGTGGGAATTATGACCATCAGAGCTACGCTGGTGGGAATTATGACCACAGAGCTACATTGGTGGAATTATGACATCAGAGCTACGTTGGTGGGAATTATGACCATCAGAGCTACGCTGGTGGGAATTATGACCATCAGAGCTACGCTGGTGGGAATATGACCATCAGAGCCACAGACACAAAACATTTATTCAAGAGAAATAGAATGGGCCTTGGTCATTCTCTCTAGATTGAATGTGGTTTACAAAAAGATACCGTAGGTCAAATGAAACCAGGGGTGTGAAACTCATTCCATGGAGGGCCGAGTGTCTGTGGGTTTTTGGTTTTCCTTTCTATTAAGACAACCAGGTGAGGTGGAGTTCCTTACTAATTCGTGACCTTAATTCATCAATAAAGTACAAGGGTGGAGCGAAAACCCAGACACTCGCTCGCCGTGGAATGTGTTTGACACATGTGCCTTAAAGTGTTTGTAGGGGTTTGTATTCAAAGGGGCAATTGTTGAGATGGTTCATTCCACTCCCACAAAGACTTTTAACCAATAAACCAGAAACCGATAGACAGATGCCTGCATCATCTGTCCATCCTTTCCAATTCTCCAAGCACGGATAGGCCATGTCACCCAGTCACTAACAGTTGCCATGGTGAATTGTGCTGGGGGGGGGGGGGGGGACGAAACAGCAGCTTCAGAAAGAAAACCAGTGAATGAGGAAAACTCCAAACTGACTTCTAATCAAAGATTTAAGAGAGTACCATGTCAGATATGTATTTTTCTTCAAGCTTCAATAGCCAGAAAAACAACAAAACATGAAAAGTAAATTGGTTAGATCCGTTAGAACAACAACCTGGATAAACAAACAGGTCCCGTTAACCCTCTAATGGCTGGTTTCTGTTTAACCCTCTAATGGCTGGTTCCTGTTTAACCCTCTAATGGCTGGTTCCTGTTTTAACCCTCTAATGGCTGGTTCCTGTTTAACCCTCTAATGGCTGTTCCTGTTTAACCTCTAATGGCTGTTCCTGTTTAACCCTCTAATGGCTGGTTCCTGTTTAACCTCTAATGGCTGGTTCCTGTTTAACCCTTCTAATGCTGGTTCCTGTTTAACCCTCTAATGGCTGTTTCTGTTTAACCCTCTAATGGCTGGTTCCTGTTTAACCCTCTAATGGCTGGTTTCTGTTTAACCCTCTAATGGCTGGTTTCTGTTTAACCCTCTAATGGCTGGTTCCTGTTTAACCCTCTAATGGCTGGTTTCTGTTTAACCCTCTAATGGCTGGTTTCTGTTTAACCCTTAATGGCTGGTTCCTGTTTAACCTCTTAATGGCTGGTTTCTGTTTAACCCTCTAATGGCTGGTTCCTGTTTTAACCCTCTAATGGCTGGTTCCTGTTTAACCCTCTAATGCTGGTTTCTGTTTAACCCTCTAATGGCTGGTTCCTGTGTTAACCCTCTAATGGCTGGTCCTGTTTAAACCCTCTAATGGCTGGTTTCTGTTTAACCCTCTAATGGCTGGTTCCTGTTTAACCCTCTAATGGCTGGTTTCTTTTAACCTCTAATGGCTGGTTCCTGTTTAACCCTCTAATGGCTGGTTTTCCGTTTAACCCTCTAATGGCTGGTTCCTGTTTAACCCTCTAATGGCTGGTTCTGTTTAACCCTCTAATGGCTGGTTTCTGTTTAACCCTCTAATGGCTGGTTTCTGTTTAACCCTCTAATGGCTGGTTTCTTTTAACCTCTAATGGCTGTTTCTGTTTAACCCTCTAAGTGGGTTTCTGTTTAACCCTCTAATGGCTGGTTCCTGTTATTACCCTCCTAATGGCTGGTTCCTGTTTAACCCTCTAATGGCTGGTTCCTGTTTACCTCTAATGGCTGGTTCCTTTTAACCCTCTAATGGCTGGTTCCTGTTTAACCCTCTAATGGCTGGTTCCTGTTTAACCCCTCTAATGGCTGGTTCCTGTTTAACCCTCTAATGGCTGGTTCCTGTTTAACCTCTAATGGCTGTTCTGTTTAACCCTTAATGGCTGGTTCTGTTAACCCTCTAATGGCTGTTCCTGTTAATCGTGTTCGTTAACTCTAATGGCTGGTTTCTGTTTAACCCTCTAATGGCTGGTTCCTGTTTAACCCTCTAATGGCTGGTTCCTGTTTAACCCTCTAATGCTGGTTCTGTTTAACCCTCTAATGGCTGGTTCCTGTTTAACCCTCTAATGGCTGGTTCCTGTTTAAACCTCTAATGGCTGGTTTCTGTTTAACCCTCTAATGGCTGGTTCCTGTTAACCTCTAATGCTGTTTCTGTTTAACCCTCTAATGGCTTTTCTGTTTAACCCTCTAATGGCTGGTTCCTGTTAACCCTTAATGGCTGGTTTCTGTTTAACCCTCTAATGGCTGGTCCTGTTTAACCTCTAATGGCTGGTTTCTGTTTAACCCTCTAATGGCTGGTTTCTGTTTTAACCCTCTAATGGCTGGTTTCTGTTTAACCTCTAATGGCTGGTTCTGTTTAACCCTCTAATGGCTGGTCCTGTTTAACCCTCTAATGGCTGTTCTGTTTAACCCTCTAATGGCTGGTTCCTGGTTTAAACCCTCTAATGGCTGGTTTCTGTTTAACCCTCTAATGGCTGGTTCTGTTTAACCCTCTAATGGCTGGTTCCTGTTTACCCTCTAATGGCTGGTTTCTGTTTAACCCTAATGGCTGTTCCTGTTTAACCCTCTAAATGGCTGGTTTCTGTTTAACCCTCTAATGGCTGGTTTCTGTTTAACCTCTAATGGCTGGTTCTGTTTAACCCTCAATGGCTGGTTTCTGTTTAACCCTCTAATGGCTGGTTTCTGTTAACCCTCTAATGCTGTTTCTGTGAACCCCTAATGCTGGTTCTGTTTTCTCGTTTAACCTCCAATGGCTGGTTTCTGTTTAACCCTCTAATGCTGTGGTTTCTGTTAACCTCCAATGGCTGGTTTCTGTTTAACCCTCTAATGGCTGGTTTCTGTTTAAACCCTCCAATGGCTGTTTCTTGTTTAAACCTCTAATGGCTGGTTTCTGTTTAACCTCTAATGGCTGGTTTCTGTTTAACCCTCCAATGGTGGTTTCTGTTTTAACCCTCTAATGGCTGGTTTTCTGTTTAACCCTCCAATGGCTGGTTTCTGTTTAACCCTTCTAAGGCTGGTTTCTGTTTAACCCTCTAATGGCTGGTTTCTGTTTAACCCTCTAATGGCTGGTTTCTGTTTAACCCTCAATGGCTGGTTTCTGTTTACCCTCTTAATGCTGGTGTTTGTTTAACCCTCTAATGGCTGGTTCTGTTTAACCCTCTAATGCTGGTTTCTGTTTAACCCTCTAATGGCTGGTTTCTGTTTAACCCTCTAATGGCTGGTTCTGTTAACCCTCTAATGGCTGGTTCCTGTTTAACCCTCTAATGGCTGGTTTGTTTAACCCTCTAATGGCTGGTTTCTGTTTAACCCTCTAATGGCTGGTTTCTGTTTAACCCTCTAATGGCTGGTTCTGTTTAACCTCACGGTCTTTAACCCTCTATGGCTGGTTTCTGTTTAACCCTCTAATGGCTGGTTCTGTTTAAACCCTCTAATGGCTGGTTCTGTTTAACCCTCTAATGGCTGGTTCTGTTTAACCCTCTAATGGCTGGTTTCTGTTAACCCTCTAATGCTGGTTCCTGTTACCCTCTAATGGCTGGTTTCTGTTTAACCCTCTAATGGCTGGTTCTGTTTAACCCTCTAATGGCTGGTTCTGTTAACCCTCTAATGGCTGGTTTCTGTTTAACCCTCTAATGGCTGGTTCCTGTTTAACCCTCTAATGGCTGGTTTCTGTTTAACCCTCTAATGGCTGTTTCTGTTTAACCCTCTAATGGCTGGTTCCTGTTTAACCCTCTAATGGCTGGTTTCTGTTTAACCCTTCAATGTGGTTTCTGTTTAACCCTCCAATGGCTGGTTTCTGTTTACCCTCCAATGGCTGGTTTCTGTTTAACCCTCTAATGGCTGGTTCTTGTTTAACCCTCTAATGGCTGGTTTCTGTTTAACCCTCTAATGGCTGGTTTCTGTTTAAACCCTCCAATGGCTGGGTTCCTGTTTAACCCTCTAATGGCTGGTTTCTGTTTAACCCTCTAATGGCTGGTTTCTGTTTAACCCTCTAATGGCTGGTTCCTGTAACCTCTAATGGCTGGTTTCTGTTTAACCCTCTAATGGCTGGTTCCTGTTTAACCCTCTAATGGCTGGTTTCTGTTAACCCTCTAATGGCTGGTTTCTGTTTAACCCTCCAATGGCTGGTTCTGTTTAACCCTCTAATGGCTGGTTTCTGTTTAACCCTCTAATGGCTGGTTTCTGTTTAACCCTCTAATGGCTGTTTCTGTGTAACCCTCTAATGGCTGGTTCCTGTTTAACCCTCAATGGTGGTTCTGTTTAACCCTCTAATGGCTGGTTTCTGTTTAACCCTCTAATGGCTGGTTCTGTTTAACCCTAATGGCTGGTTCCTGTTTAACCCTCCAATGCGTGGTTCTGTTTAACCTCCAATGGCTTGTTTCTGTTTAACCCTCTAATGGCTTTGTTTCGTTTAACCCTCTAATGCTTGTTTCTGTTTAACCCTCTAATGGCTGGTTTCTGTTTAACCCTCCAATGGCTGTTCCTGTTTAACCCTCAATGGCTGTTTCTGTTTAAACCCTCTAATGGCTGGTTTCTGTTTAACCCTCCAATGGCTGGTTCTGTTTAACCCTCCAATGGCTGGTTCTGTTAACCCTCTAATGGCTGGTTTCTGTTTAACCCTCTAATGGCTGGTTTCTGTTTAACCCTCTAACTGGCTGGTTTCTGTTTAACCCTCCAATGGCTGGTTTCTGTTAACCCTCTAATGGCTTGGTTCTGTTTAACCCTCCAATGGCTGGTTTCTGTTTAACCCTCCAATGGCTGGTTCCTGTTTAACCCTCCAATGGCTTGTTTCTGTTTAACCCTCTAATGGCTGGTTTCTGTTTAACACTCTAATGGCTTATTCCTGTTAAACCCTCCAATGGCTGGTTTCTGTTTAACCCCAGTCGAATTTCTGACTTCTGTTTAACCCTCTAATTGCTTGTTCCTGTTTAACCCTCTAATTGCTGGTTTCATTGACTCCAGCTTGGCTGTAGCATACCACCACCCATTCACAGAAGATCCTGTTTGTCCAGTGAACTAACTGAAGGACATGAAGCAGAACAGGTGTGTTTCTGTTTCCACTAGAAGGGAGATGCAAAAGCATTGTAAATTTGGTCTACTACAACATTCCAAACAGAAGAATGGTGTAGGATGACTATGACATTTCAAAGTGAACAAAAGGTCGGTAATTAATTACAAGTAATAGAGAAATTATATCACTTGAATCCAACATTTTGAAAGAATAACCTTTGGCAGAAAAAAGGGGTGTAGGCTACAGCAGTAAATCAGACTACTTTGATAGCTTTTCAGAGTTATATCTCTGAGGAGGTTCTAAAAAAAACAGGAACAAGTGGACAGAGAAGGAGGACAGAGAAGGAGGATAGGGGAGGGAGAGGACAGATGAGAGGGACAGAGGAGGGGAGGACAGAGAGGACAGAGAGAAGGAGGACAGAGGAGTAGGAGGAGGAGGGAGCAGAGGAGGGAACAGAGAGAGAAAGATAGAGGAGGAAGAACAGAGAGCAGGAGGACAGCGGAGGAGGACAGAGGAGCGGGAGGACAGAGGAGTGGAGGAGGACAGAGGAGTGGAGGAGGACAGAGGAGCAGGAGGAGGAGAACAGAGAGGAGGACAAGGAGCGGGAGGAGGAGGACAGAGAAGCGGGAGGAGAGAGGACAGAGGAGTAGGAGGACAGAGAAGGAGACAGAGGGGAGGAGAGGACAGAGGAGTGGGATGAGGAGGACAGAGGGCAGGAGGAGACAGAGAAGGAGGACAGAGGAGTGGGAGGACAGAGGAGGCAGGAGGACAGAAAAGGAGGACAGAGGAGTGAGGAGGAGGACAGAGGAGCAGGAGGAGAGGACAGAGAAGGATGACAGAGGGAGGACAGAGGAGCGGAGGAGGAGGACAGAGGAGCAGGACAGAGGAGTAGGAGGACAGAGGGGCAGGCGAGGAGGACAGAGAGGAGACGAGTAGCAGGAGGGAGGACAGAGAGGAGGACAAAGGAGCGGGAGGAGGAGGACAGAGGAGCGAGGAGAGGAGGACAGAGGAGCAGGAGGACGAGGACAGAGAAGGAGGACAGAGGAGAGGGAGGAGGAGGTCTAAAGTGAGTCAGCTATCACACTCTGATGTGAGAGTTACAGTTTGGTGTAAACTCAGTGATGCTTAGAGAGCCCATAAAGTTGCACTGCGGCCCATAGGCTCTCAAATGAGCAATAGGCTCCACTCAAGAATACACATAATGCACCCCTTGCCATTATACTGTAGGTCTACATGACTGTGTAATACTGTGCAAATAAGTCAAGCGTAGGGGCACCATGCATCCCAAAAACCTGAGGGGGCACAAATTACGCGAGGATGGCTGGGGGGTTGTCCAGAGGGAGGGCTCGGTCTTACGACCATAAATTGGCGAATTTTGCATTTTTTTAAACACCTGAAACAGCTTTTTCCTGCAACCTAGGGACATAATCATGATGCTTAATTCTATGTAAAAGAAAATGTATATTTATCTGCATATCTAAGCATACCTCTTCAGCTGTCCGTATCCTCCTGCTTCTTTTTTTAAAGAAACTAAATATGTTTCTCTGCTCAAATTTGGGTAAAAGATTAAAAGGAATGTGAGTCTTATTCAGTACATTTAGTTATTGCTTGCTTTTCTGAAGTCTACAAACCTGGCCAACAGGCATGTCAGCTAAGATAGTAARACAAGTTAACTACTCTAACTTGATTGACAGCCTGAAAAGGCTTCTTGGTAGCTAGTTATGGTGTTGGGAACCTATCTGAGCTAACTTCATAAAATTGCAAGGTGTCTAGTCATATTACAGGAAAAAAATACATTTATAAAAAGAAAAAATCTGAAGGGGCACGTGCCCCTGTTTCCCCTATGGGAATGATGCCTCTGGCTGGAGTCCCCCGCCAAAGTGAAGCAGATGCCTTTTCTTTTCCTTTAATCCCCATTTTCACCACCAAATGCTGTGCAGTTTATTCTAACAGTTGGAATTAACTGTATTCTTTGGAGGCATAAAACAATGGTACTGTGCGCTTGTTCAATCTTATTTAATTGCGTTTACAATACGCCATATTCTAATTAGGCTACATAATGAACTCCTGTGAATAAATAAATACAAATTGTGTAGCGGCGACCGCGCGCACAAATCAACGCTGTTCTTCTGCGCTGCGGCCAGTTGCCAGGGGGTATGGAAGGGAGGGGTTATGATTGGCTGAAGTGGGATTGTTGCCTTGGCGACGGAGAGGGGTTTGGTAGCGTTACTGTGCGGCATGATCTGCGCGTTGCGAGTATGAGGAAGCAGCTGCCGATGTGATCTCCGACACTGTGAGAAACTGAGACAGACACCTGAACACACGATTCCAGCCATACTGCTATTTTACAGGAACCGCGTGCATGATTGTAAGTAGTTGAAAATATGTGTTAATTTCATTTTATGGTGTGCGATATCACGGAATGCTTTGTGTTTTCCATGGCTGGTGAAAGGCAGCGCGAAGTAAATGAGAGCAGTAACTGATAGCTCGAGCAGCCAGCATGGCAGTTCTATAGCGGACAACATGTAACGTTACTTCCCCCATTTGTTATCCGAACTCGAGCTTTGCGTTATGGTAAGCTACATAAACAATGTTATATGGAAAAGTTTCAATTATTTAGTCTGTGTTTTAGTTTTTTCTTACCTGAGTTTCTCAACTCCACAATATATACTAAACTAGAGCTACCTTGTGCTAAGAAGTTGTTTTTGGCGTCTTGTCTTCCATGTGGCATTAGCTATCGAGCTAACTGTAGCAAACTTCTTTTGTGACCGACCCAACAAGATACAATTGACCGTCCAATGTTTTTATTCAGATTTGAGCATGCATTAAACACTTTTACAGACTTATATATCAATTGCAACAATGTGTAGCGACGGTGGATATTTCTATCCAGTTTGGATAGCTTCGCTACTTTCCTAACAGTTTTAATGGGTCATATCAAATGGCTAGTTTTCGCATGCAGTCATTCGATGAACATGTATCGTTCTAGTTTCTTGAATGTGTTATGTTTACTCCCCGTTTCATTCGACGTTAGATTGCCATGAGYCATGACACGAGTCTGCCTGCGAGTTAAACCATTTGTCAGACACCACATCGATAACTGCCTGAACTTATTTCATGTATTAAATGAGGTCATGCCATTTGTGTAATATGGAGCATGGAATATTTTCTAAGTAATCTGAAATAGTATTTTAAACCTTAGTCGTTGATTTGTTAATGCAAGAACGCTTTTTCATTTGAGGAGAAAATGTAGGGCAATTTTGTTGGGCGACAGTAGCAGGGGGTGTTACCATGTTTGTGACTTTGTAGCCAATTTGCATTGTTGTCGGTCTATCAAACAGCGATAGTCGCTGTGATAACTTCTTTTTTTGTGTGAAAATGATGAGTGAATTATTTCTCTGTTATTGATTCCTCATTGAGTGAAATGGCCCTTGACACGTGGTCCAGGGGATATCGAAGAGCTGATCAAGCGAAAGATAGCTTGCTAACCTTTAATTTCTTCTGCTCAACCTCCTCTAATGTCCCAGGAGTTGGCCTGCACTCAATGCAATATGTATTTGGATGGACGTTGAGTCAAATCCTCAATCACTCACATGCAGATTGTCCCGCGTTGCAATTTTGTCAGTTGAAATGGAGCGTGGTCTTCTTTGACAATACATTATGGGACAGAGACACAGCTCACTGATGATGGAAGAAGTCACCACAGCTACTCTGAAGACCCTCATCACATATTGGAGCATATCAGCACACCCCTGGACATGCAATAGGTTTAGTGTCAAATTGCCTTTGGAGTAGCTACAGGTAACTGCCAAAATAAAGGGAACACCAACATAGGAAAGATTTGGTTTTTGTGCATCTCTAAGCAATGTTCTATTGATTCCTGGTGTCAATTGATGTGTATCTGAGCTATTGCCATTAAAGCAGGCAGAAATTCAGCCGGTATGACTTAGCATTGCGATAAAGCCGCTCTCACTACACTGGAAGTTAATCAGAATGTGACTTCTAGATTGCAAAAACATCTATCATGCATGTCAGATTTAAATAATGGCTGATGTCATAACGCAGGAGGCCATCTTCTCTCGAATGAGCCATTGATTATATTTTTGCGATATTCCTACCTCAAGATGTGTGTAATTTAAGAGGTTCCACCTCTTCAGTCCAGGGTGCATTGCATGGTACCTTTGTGAATGTCAGACTCAACACTCCGAGGCACATCGATCTGCTGAACATGGTGAGATTGTAGACTCCTGATTTTGTTTAGCAGATTTTACAGCCAACTAGCTACTTCACATGCTGATATTGACTTTGGTATTATTGTGTGAAGCTATGTGGATTATTCCTTTTAATAGGGCGTTGGGCCACCACGAGCATCCAGAACATCTTCAATGCGCCTTGGCATAGATCGGGGATGGGCATCTGCACCCCCCCCCAAAAAACTAGGGCTGCGGGTTGCAAAATTCCTGGAACTTTAAAAACAATCCTGGTTTTCCTGAAATCCCGGTTGGAGAGCTCCCGGAATCAGCAGGAAATCTGTAATCCTCCAACCAGGAATTCTGAAAAACAAGGGAATTTAATTGAAAGTTCCTGGAATTTTGCTACCCACATATTTTTGGGAACTTAGTCTGGGTCTCACCTTACTGTTGAGAGTTATGATAGTAGAATACACAAGGTGACATTTCTATATTTGGTTATCCATCAGCATTTATTTTCTTATCAGTCACTCAATTAGCCATGTCAGCAAAAAAAATGTAGATTGGTAAAATACAGATTTTTTAGCATATATATAGCATATCCACAAAACGTTGCTTAGGGCCCCCAACAAAATGTTGCTGATGGCCCCCAAAAGGCTTGGGCTGGCTCTGACTGCATGTGTGAGAATGGTTGTGCGTAGCTGATCTGCGAGCCACCGCGGCTCCTTATGAGTTCACATTTTGTGGCCCACAACCATGTCCATGTTGCCGATCCCTGGCATAGATTCTAGAAGTATCTGGGACTCTATTGGAGGGATGTGACACCATTCTTCCCCAATAAATTCCATTATTGGATGTTTTGTTGATGGTGGTGGAAAACACTGTCTCAGTCGCCACTCTAGAAACAACCATAAGTGTTCAATTGAGTTGATCTGGTGATTGAGACACTTACACACACACACACACACACCCTTTAAAACCCCTATGCTCCTTTGAGACCCCTATTTCAAAGTCACTGAGATCTCTTCTACCATGGTAGCCAGAATAATGGCCAACTGGGCATTTTTATACATGAACCTAAGCMTGGTGGGATGTTAATTGCTTAATTAACCCAGGAACCACACCTGTGTGGAAGCACCTGCTTCCAATACACTTTGTATCCCTCATTTCCTGAAGTGTTTCCTTTATTTCGACAGGGGGGCCCTGAATTTGAATTTGAACACTGCCTTGTGCTTGACCTCAACAGTTGATGAAACCAGTTTTAAAATGTCTGTAGCAAATTGAGTTCTAAAACTATGATTTAACAGCATACATCAACCATCATTCTGAGGACTAAAGGTGTCACATTTCTGGGAAAGTGTCTTATTTTAAATGTTACATTTTCAACAATTTTGTACATTTTCACCCCAAAGTTATAGTATGTAGTACACACTAACACTGTGTCTGTGGACATGTCTCATTACGTAACACTTTTTCAAGTTCCTGTAAAAACTCCAGTCTGTTTTTAAATAACGTTTTATTTACCCATGATGCACCATCTAGATGAGTAGTCCTTAGATGAGAACAAATTAAGTTAATTTATTTGCTTATATGCCTTCAGAATGAGGGTATATTCTCAAACACCCCCTTTATCCCACTTGACCKTCTCATTATCAAACGGCTTAAATTGGGGAAAAGTCAATTTTTTAAAATTGTATTATTGATAACCTCATTTGAAATATTTTTCTGTTTTCAGTGTTATGTTTGACTCAGGCCTTTTCATTAGGGGAGTGATGTTTAAAAAAACATTTAAATATTAATTTGTAACTTTTGGGGATTTATGGTAATCAGAATTTTGAATGTTTTTTAAAATGCGTAATATCTGGCCGCAAAACATAATAATTATGAAACAGATAAGTACATATCCTAATCTCGGAGATTCCAGAGGGCATTTTGTGAAATTTGATTCTTGAGATTATTTTGTTGACTGTTTTCTGAGAATGACTGCTACACTAAATCCATGAGGTAATGGATTATCACAAGATTGTCTGACTGTTGGTGGCCAATTCAATATTTTTTGTTCTCCATAGGTGTGGCAGTTAGTGTGATAACGTACAAAAATAGTATCCCCTCTCGTGTCTATGTGATCATGTCTCCCCTTTTCTCCTCTTACAAAACAGAGGATGATGATTTGAATTGAAACGTGTTGCCTACTGTAGTTGTCTTGTTACGCAGGCAAGTGCGTGTGTGAGATTAGGGTGTGGAGGGGCAGTGTTCCTGTTTTGTCAAACATGTGCTGTTTGCTGACAAATGTGCCACAGATAAACAGTTAAACAAAGCAGGCCTGAGACAAAAGTAGGGAAAAAGAAGTGATTAACCTGTCATTAATTTATCTGCCAGGAATTCAGGCCCATAGTGTGTGTGTGTGTGAGCACACTGTACATGATTGTTTTTCTTTTAACCATATGCTGTTAAAAATGTTTCCGCCCTGTGCGTTTGCAAGTTTAAAAAAAAGTACAATAATGTGCACACGTATACATGCTTGTACAGGAGTGCTGCAGTCAGAAGGGTAAGTATCTTAGCTGCCTGAAATAGTCTGAGACGTCCTCTCTTTCATGGCATTCATGACTATAAATATGCCCTGCCCATAACCCTAGTAATGCTGCTGCTAACCCTGCTATGTAATGGCTATCTCTCAGCGCAGACACGTGGTGGAAAGATTGTCACAAGTGTGTGTTTGTGTGTGTGCGCGCGTAGGGGTGTTTGTGTGGTTGATCATCTTGGCTGCTCCACATAATACGGTTATTTAAATCGCCGGCATTAGATTCTAGAATCGAAATCCCATATTCCCCATATCCCCACACTAACCATATTCCACAGTGAAAGAAGACATGCCATTTTAATCAAGAAGTGCAATAGAAAGAGCCCGGTGCTTCAATCTTGGTGAATATTCTGTCCTTGTCCTCTGGGACGTGTTGAAGTGTACCAGACTGACATTATCCATGTCACTCAGGAGACTAGGGAATGGAACACTAATGGTTCTGAAACATGTAGGAGGCTATAGGTGTTTTGTAACGCTTAATACATTCATGCCTTGCCTATAGGTGATAGTTCTATCATAAACATGTGTTTCACAAGGTAATATGCTAGTTATTCCGCTTTCCAAGAAGTAAATACTGTTAGATTGCATGTTCTCCACATGCATTAGTGTAAAGGACTTAAGGCCTGTATGTCTGTTACTTTAAACAACTTCTTATGGCTGCAATCCCAGTAACGGGATCGATATGACAGCAGCCAGTGAAAGTGGCCTACCAGTCTGTGAATACAAAGCATTCCCTATTATTTACATTTACATTTAAGTCATTTAGCAGACGCTCTTATCCAGAGCGACTTATTATGTTAACAACAATGCCATGTTATCACAGTGTGATGGACTTTGACCCAGAATGATGAAAGGTTAGCCTATACCTCTTCAGAACTATAGTAGTGGTCTGTATAGGGGATTGTGTTTTAGCTGGGGCTGTTTAACGGAGGCCATTAGGATTAGCAGCAGTCCTTAAAAAAGAAGTTGACATGTCTGGAAGTCTGTTATGGTGACAAATGGTTAACTAATTATCCTCTGTCACTCCTATTATTCTATTGACTCCAGTGTGCTAAGGTGCTGCACTCAATACCCTTTATACCCAATTAACACTCAAGGTGTGAAGATAACTGGTGGTCTGACGATGTGTGTAGCGACTGGGCCTATCTGAACACTCTGGAGTAGCGTGTGGGGTTTGAGATGGCGTTAGAATTAGAAAACACACTGCCTGTAGGAACAAAAACTGGCGAGTTTTGTGCCGTTCATGTAGTTAACTAAAGTACCAGTCTGATCAACAGCCAGTCTTGAAAAGGTCTGTGATTTAACAATGACCTTCAAACATTGTGTTCTCTATGCGTGGTTGGTTGGTTTATTTTTGTAATTAACCCTTTAGCCAGGGAATCATGCTGAGACCATCAATAAACAATTACTCTACGTCCTATATGCACATCAATTACTCTACGTCCTATATGCACATCAATTACTCTACGTCCTATATGCACATCAATTACTCTACGTCCTATATGCACATCAATTACTCTAAATCTACAGTTGAAGTCGGAAGTTTACATACACTTRGGATGGAGTCCATTTTTTAACCACTCCACAAATTTCTTGTTAACAAAAAGAAAATAGATTTGGCAAGTCGGTTAGGACATCTACTTTGTGCATGACACAAGTAATTTTTCCAACAATTGTCTACGGACAGACTATTTCACTTATAATTCACTGTATCACAATTCCAGTGGGTCAGAAGTAGAGGTCGACCGATTATGATTTTTCAACGCTGATACCGGTTATTGGAGGACCAAAAAAGCCAATATCGATTTATCGGACACAGTTTTTTTTTTTTTAATTAATTAATTTGTAATGACAATTACAACAATACTGAATGAACACTTATTTTAACTTAATATAATACATCAATAAAATCAATTTAGCCTCAAATAAATAATGAAACATGTTCAATTTGGTATAAATAATGCAAAAACAAAGTGTTGGAGAAGAAAGTAAAAGTGCAATATGTGCCATGTAAGAAAGCTAACGTTTCAGTTCCTTGCTCAGAACATGAGAACATATGAAAGCTGGTGGTTCCTTTTAACATGAGTCTTCAATATTTCCAGGTAAGAAGTTTTAGGTTGTAGTTATTATAGGAATTATAGGACTATTTCCCTCTATACCATTTGTATTTCATTAACCTTTGACTATTGGATGTTCTTATAGGCACTTTAGTATTGCAAGTGTAACAGTATAGCTTCCGTCCCTCTCCTCGCTCCTCCTGGGCTCGAACCAGCAACACAACGGACAACAGCCACAATCGAAGCAGCGTTACCCATGCAGAGCAAGGGAACAACTACTAGAAGGCTCAGAGCGAGTGACGTTTGAAACGCTATTTGCGCTAACTAGCTAGCCATTTCACTTCGGTTACACCAGCCTCACTCGGGGAGTTGATAGGCTTGAAGTCATTAACAGCGCAATGCTTGACGCACAACGAAGAGCTGCTGGCAAAACGCACGAAAGTGCTGTTTGAATGAATGTTTACGCGCCTGCTTCTGCCTACCACCGCTCAGTCAGATACTTGTATGCTCAGTCAGATTATATGCAACGCAGGAAACGCTAGATAATATCTAGTAATATCATCAACCATGTGTAGTTAACTAGTGGTTATGATTGATTGTTTTTTATAAGATACGTTTAATGCTAGCTAGCAACTTACCTTGGCTTACTGCATTCGCGTAACAGGCATTCTCCTTGTGGAGTGCAACGAGAGAGAGGCAGGTCGTTATTGCGTGGGACTAGTTAACTGTAAGGTTGCAAGATTGGATCCCCCGAGCTGACAAGGTAAAAATCTGTCGTTCTGCCCCTGAACAAGACAGCTAACCCACCGTTCCTAGGCCGTCATTGAAAATAAGAATGTGTTCTTGACTGACTTGCCTAGTTCAATAAAGGTGTTAAAAAAAWATATATATATTGTTGTGAAAGCTTGGGATCCCTAATTAATCGGTCTACCTCTAGTTCAGACTGAGGAGAAATCCGCACACGATGCATCCCTGACTACCTTCTGTGTCAGCCAGATCTGAACACAATTGGACCATAAAGAGAGTTTTGTGCGTCTAGACCCGTCTTTTCAATGTGATCTTTGTATTAGGAAAGCAGAAGTCCCATGTAAGTGTCAAGTGTAGACACCATCTCAGTGTTGCATGAAAAAGTGAAACAATTCAACCTGTATTCAACTCAGGCTGTATGATTTAAAGGTGCAGTATGCAGAAATCGCACCGCCATTTCCTGGCTGAAAAATTATAATAGTTCGCCAAATTTCAGTTTGTGACAAAAGAAGTATAGAGAATCATTGTCCCTTGTATCTAATCTGCTGTGAAGTATCTTTTAAATAACCCAAAAGATTGTATTTTCAGTTTTTTGAAGCTGGTGTACAAAACCGAAAGTATGACACAAACAAAACTAAGAACGGGAAGCATAGAAACAGTGTGCATAGAACAGATCTACCRCTTCTTAGACTTGCTTCCATTGAGAGAGACAGATCTACTGTCTAACTCACATTTCTATGTGAATTTGGTCAGTTAGCCCAAAAAGTTACATATTGCAGCTTTAAAGGAAGTGAAAGAGGAGCAGAAAAACAACAGCGGTGTGCTGTCTTGGTTCTTTATTTTAGTCTTCCTGATTCATGTCAGGACCATCTCTAATTCTTGTCTCTGAGAGTTGTCCCTGTTGGGTTAGTAAGCTCTCCTTTTCTGCTGCTCCTCTCCTCTGGCCATATCTGGTGGTTTCTGGTTTATCCCACTGAAGCAACMAATTTGTCTGTTGCCGCTGCCTCCTCGATCAACCCATCAAGGCTCTTGTCTGTCTGCTGATTATGATCTGGCCTTTTGTTTGGAGGTTACTGCTTTTAATGACTGCAGCTGCTCACATATTTCATMTCCTGACACACACACACCGCTCAGAGCCACGGACCAGACGTTGTGTAACTTCTGAAAGCTTCTCTGATCCTGTCTATTTAAGACTAGTGTGACTTTTTACTAGTGATGGGGGAAAAAATKTATACAGTTACATACCGGGATATTGTGCTGTACAATATTGTCAATATCGTAATATTTTTGCGCTAGTTGGCTGTACCTGCACCAAAACTCCAGTATTTTTCTTTCATAGCTTGTTCTTCATCTTTTTAAGTAGAGCCAATTTGTTTTCAGCTCTTTTATTTCCATGACTTATAACTCATTTTCTCTCTTGTCCCTCTGCAGCAGACATATACTGAGCAATATGTTTGGAACATCAAGTCACAGTATCAAATTGCAAWACATATAGAATCGTGAGAATCGCATTACATATAGAATCGCAATACACTTAGAATTGTGAGAATCGCAATACATATCGTATCGACACCTAAGTTTGGTGATAATATGTTATGGTGAGGTCTCTGGCAATTCCCAGCCCTTTGACTTTACTGAGTGTTAAGGCTTTAGGGAATGTGTTAATTGAGCATGTTTTGGGATCTGCATGTGTTTGGCTGTGCAGAGTTCTTGGTACGTGGTCATTGTTCTGTGAGTCTCTAGAACTGCTTTACGTTTTGAGGCTGTAGACATCTCTGAATTTGACACAGCCACTTTGCATTTAGTCCCTCAGAAACCTCCCTCCGATTTCAGTGGTGTTGTCTGAGACTGTTGTAAGGTTCACGATGGGTTTAGTAGAGACGCAGGACATAGAGCAGCTTGGCTGACACAGATCGGCTGTTTGTCAGCTGCAGAGAAACAGACTATCCTCTACAGCGGTGCTGCTGTGCTTCAAAAGGCTTCTGTGTAGTACAGTAACACRGAGTTTATAATGGTGTAGGCCTATGTTCAAAGAATGCACAACGACTCACATTGGTGTCAAATTATTACATTGCAATCTATGTCAAGAAAAAAAGCTGAGACGAGAGGGTTTCTAGATTATGAAATAATTATTCTGTTATGTCATTGATTTGAATAGACTAGTATTAACAAGCGTTGCTGAAATTCTCCACACATGTTTCCCCCACATCTTCTGGAATGAGCACATGCATTTTAATTTGTTTCGAAAGTTGCATAGTACTACCCTTTTAATACATGATTCTGCAGCTTTTGAGTGTTCTGCCACGTAGCTCTGTGTTAGCTGGGGCAATGTTTGCACACCGACTGACTGAACTCTAAATCACATGACCCTTAAGAGATAGGGGGGTTGAACACTGATAGTCTGAGTTGTACTTTGGAAGGCCTTCACATCGTTTACCCAGAGCATGCATTGACCAGCTGGCAAGTGTCTTCACTGACATTTTCAACCTCTCCCTGACCCAGTCTGTAATATGTACATGTTTCAAGCAGACCACCATAGTCCCTGTGCCCAAGAACGCCAAGGTAACCTGTCTCTAAATGACTATCGCTCCATAACACTCATCTGTAGCCATGAAATGCTGGTCATGGCTCACATCAACACCATCATCCCAGACACCCTGGACCCACTCCAACTTGCATACTGCCCTAACAGATCCACAGATGACGTAATCTCTATTGCACTGCACAATGCCCTTTCCCACCTGGACAAAAGGAACACCTACGTGAGAATGCTGTTCAAAGACTACAGCTCAGCGTTCAACAGCATAGTGCCTTCCG
The DNA here is from genome assembly GCF_002910315.2 of Salvelinus sp. IW2-2015. NCBI lineage: Eukaryota > Metazoa > Chordata > Actinopteri > Salmoniformes > Salmonidae > Salvelinus > Salvelinus sp. IW2-2015. The sequence continues at coordinate 70,788,733 of NC_036858.1, read as the reverse complement.
AGCTGACAAGGTAAAAATCTGTTGTTCTGCCCCTGAGCAAGGCAGTTTAACCCACTGTTTCCCGGGCGCCGACGATCCCTTTCCTCCTAGCTCATCACTAAGCTCAGGATCCTGGGACTAAACACCTCCCTCTACAACTGGATCCTGGACTTCCTGACGGGCCGTCCCCAGGTGGTGAGGATAGGCAACAACACATGTGTCATGCTGGATGTGATTTTTACATGAAAATGTCAGCAGTCAGACATCAACAGCGCTCTGAACGATCGGTAGACAAATGGAGATCCACATTCCACTGCAACCCTTTAGTTTAGCCTACTTTATTAATTTATCTTTTTTCTTTTACCCCCCCCTTTCTCCCCAATTTCAATCTTGTCTCATCGCTGCAACTCCCTAACGGGCTCGGGAGGCGAAGGTCGAGTCATGCATCCTCTGAAACGTGACCCGYCAAACCGCGCTTCTTAACACCCGCTTAACCCGGAGGCCAGCCTCACCAATGCGTCGGAGGGAACACTGTTCACCTGACTACCGAGGTCAGCCTGCCCGGCCCGCCATAAGGAGTCGCTAGAGCGCGATGAGCCAAGTAAACCCTCCCCTAACCCGGACCACGCTGGGCCAATTGTGCGCCGACCAATGGGACTCCCGATCACGGCCTGTTGTGATACATCCCGGGATCAAACCCGGGTCTGTAGTGACGCCTCTAGCAATGCGATGCAGTGCCTTAGACCGCTGCGCCACTGGGGAGGCCTAGGTTAGGCTATCCATCTCACTCTCCACTAGTAGGTGAGCTAAAGGACAGTGTTTGTCCTCACCACATACTTTCCCTATTGGACTCATACTTTTGTATATATATATACAGTGGGGAGAACAAGTATTTGATACACTGCCGATTTTGCAGGTTTTCCTACTTACAGACCTCTACATGCGTTGTAATTTTTATCATAGGTACACTTCAACTGTGAGAGACGGAACCTAAAACAAAAATCCAGAAAATCACATTGTATGATTTTTAAGTAATTAATTTGCATTTTATTGCATGACATAAGTATGGGATCACCTTATACCAACCAGTAAGAATTCCGGCTCCACAGACCTGTAGTTTTTCTTTAAAGCCCTCCTGTTCTCCACTCATTACCTGTATTAACTGCACCTGTTTGAACTCGTTACCTTTATAAAAGACACCTGTCCACACACTCAATCAAACAGACTCCAACCTCTCCCTAATGGCCAAGACCAGAGAGCTGTGTAAGGCATCAGGGGTAAAATTGTAGACCTGCACAAGGCTGGGATGGGCTACAGACAAATAGGCAAGCAGCTTGGTGAGAAGGCAACAACTGTTGGCGCAATTATTAGAAAATGGAAGAAGTTCAAGATGACAGTCAATCACCCTCGGTCTGGGCTTCATGCAAGATCTCACCTTGTGGGGCATCAATGATCATGAGGCAGGTGAGGATCAGCCCAGAACTACACGCAGGGACCTGGTCAATGACCTGAAGAGAGCTGGACCACAGTCTCAAAGAAAACCATTAGTAACACAATACGCAGTCATGGATTAAAATCCTGCAGCGCACGCAAGGTCCCCTGCTCAAGCCAGCGCATGTCCAGGCCCGTCTGAAAGTTTGCCAATGACCTTCTGGATGATCCAGAGGAGGAATGGAGAAAGTCATGTGGTCTGATGAGAACAAAAATTGAGCTTTTTGTCTAAACTCCACTCGCCGTGTTTGGAGGAAGAAAGAGATGAGTACAACCCCAAGAACACCATCCCAACCGTGAAAGCATGGAAGTGAAACATCATCTTTGGGGATGCTTTTCTGCAAAAGGACAGGACAACTGCACCGTATTGAGGGGAGGAGATGGGGCCATGTATCGCAAGATCTTGGCAACAACCTCCTTCCCTCAGTAAGAGCATGAAGATGGGTCGTGCTGGGTCTTCCAGCATGACAAAAACCCGAAACACACAGCCAGGGCAACTAAGGAGTGGCTCCGTAAGAAGCATCTCAAGGTCCTGGAGTGGCCTAGCCAGTCTCCAGACCTGAACCCAATAGAAAATCTTTGGAGGGAGCTGAAACTCCGTATTGCCCAGCGACAGCCCAGAAACCTGAAGGATCTGGAGAAGATCTGTAGGGAGGAGTGGGCCAAAATCCCTGCTGCAGTGTGTGCAAACCTGGTCAAGAACTACAGGAAACGTATGATCTCTGTAATTGCAAACAAGGTTTCTGTACCCAAATATTAAGTTCTGCTTTTCTGATGTATCAAATACTTATGTCATGCAATAAAATGCAAATGAATTACTTAAAAATCATACAATGTGATTTTCTGGATTTTTTAGATTCCGTCTCTCACAGTTGAAGTGTACCTATGATAAAAATTACAGACCTCTACATGCTTTGTAAGTAGGAAAACCTGCAAAATCGGCAGTGTATCAAATACTTGTTCTCCCCACTGTGTGTGTGTGTATATATATATATATATATATATATGTGTGTGTGTGTGGACACCCCTTAAAATGTGTGAATTTGGCTATTTCAGCCACACCCGTTGCTGACAACTGTATAAAATTGAGCACACAGCCATGCAATCTCCATGGATAAACATTGTCAGTAGACTGGCCTTACCGAAGGCCTCGGTGACTTTCAACCTGGCACTGTAATGGGATGCCAACTTTCCAACAAGTCAGTCAAATTTCTGCCCTGCTAGAGCTGCTTTGTGTGAAAACAAACTGTTTACACATGACTTTTGCATTGTAACATTATTCTACGAGAAACTAAATTCAAATTATTTTTGAGTACCTGACTTGAACATATATTCAGCCTGACATTTCATGTGAGCATTATAGTATAACTACCCTATATATATCAGTACCAGTCCTACTCATTCCAGGGTTTCTTTTTTACTTATATTCTACATTGTGGAATAATAATGAAGACATCAAAATGATGAAATAACACATGGAATCATGTAGTAACCAAAAAAGTGTTAAATCAAAATATATTTTAGATTCTTCAAAGTTGCCACCCTTTGCCTTGATGACCGCTTTGCACTCTCTTGGCATTCTCCCTGGTGCTCATCCTTGTTCTGTAATTTTGTTCTCATCCTCAACTCTGTTTGGTTAAAACAGTTTTTGTATTTCCCCATATGCTTGCCCTGTGAGTACTGTTTGTCTGACAGTGCATGCTGTGGTAATGGGTACATTCTGTAGACGCACACGCATAGAGCTTTTGAAAGGGCTATTCTCCCTGAAGTAGGGAACTCCACCTAACCTCCTGTCACTGGTCAAGTTCACAGTCCCATAGAGGTGTCTCTCTGTGAGTTGCTCTGTGTGAGTTGGTCTGTCTTTGTAAATGAACTTCCTCACCAGGCCTGAGGCGTTTCCCCCTTGCTCAGTTCTCTGTTTAGAATACTGTTGGGCTTSTGAAATGTCGCCAGAGCAAAAACAACCGCTCCTTTGTATGAGTAGAAAGCGAGGCTGAATCTAACGTCTTTGTTTCAACTCAACTCTGTTTGCTTTCACCTCTAGCACACATTAGACCCATTCCATTTCTCAGTGTCAGAAAATATTCAACCTCAATGAGGAATACTGTAGTATCTCTGACCTCTCTTCAGTGGACCTGCCTGCCTACTGCACTCCGACAGACTAGAGACACACAAACCAGTTTGACCAACAGAGTAAGACACACACTACTCTCTCTTACTACTTGTTTGAATGACAGACCAGGTTGTAAAGTAACCCCCACTGTAACAAGTATCAGCTGAAATCTAACCAACCTTTTGTCATAATGTGTGCTTCAGTATTGTGACACACAGTATCTATTACAGAGGTGTTAGAGGTTTGAGTCAATAGTTTTGGTGCAGTGTGTCTTTATCCATTTCTATCAACTCAAAATGTCATGTTTAGATATCAATGCAACATTTGAATTGTAGTGTGGGTTCATTTAAATTTTAAGGTAGGCGCTCATGCTTTTACTGCACTCTCAAAGAATGACAGTGTTTTTTCTGACAGCTGCGCTGATGTCTCTCTTCTTTCTCTGTCAGTGTATCCTCGTCTTTGTGAGGGAGGTTTGAGGAGAATGAGGGGAGACTGCTGGCCTCAGCACTTTGAGCGGAGCGTGTATTGATTTCTTCACATTAGCCTTTCTCCTTATGCCTCGCTCCGCCACAGAGTACAGCACAATCACTTCCCTTTACAGCTAGGCCCTGCTGCCACGGCAACCACTCTGCAGATCAGGAGATAGCGCAGAAGCCAGTCTCCTCTTCTGTTGTCACTGCGGAAATATCTCCATAACCTGGGTCGTGTTTATAAGGCATCAAAGCTAAGAAGTCCCACTCTGTCGCTGACTTCTTTTCTGTCTCTTGAACTGTACCCACTAAGGCCATCACATTTTTCTGTATATATCTAAAGAGTCATAAAGTCACCACAAACCTAATGCCTCTGCATGTTCTTTTGTCTTTTAACTTCTTATGGCTGCAATCCTGTTAACGGGATGATATGACAACAGCCAGTGAAAGTGCAGGGCGCTAAATTCAAACAACAGAAATCTCACAATTAAAATTCCTCAAACATACATGTATCTTATACCATTTTAAAGGTAATCTTGTTGTTAATCCCACCACAGTGTCCGATTTCAAATAGGCTTTACAGCGAAAGCACCACAAACGATTATTTTAGGTCACCGCAAAATCACAGAAAAACAGTAATTTTCCCAGCCAAAGACAGGAGTCACAGAAAAGCAGAAATAGAGATAAAATGAATCACTAACCTTTGATGATCATCAGATGACACTCATAGGACTTCATGTTACACAATACATATATGTTTTGTTCGCTAAAGCTCATATTTATATCCAAAAACCTCAGTTTACATTGGCGCCATGTTCAGAAATGCCTCCAAAATAGCCTCAAATTGCAGAGAGCCACGTCAAATAACATACTCACTCATCATAAACTTTGATGAAAGATACATGTTTTACATAGATTTAAAGATACACTTGTTCTTAATGCAACCGTTGTGTCAGATTTCAAAAAGCTTTACGGCAAAAGCACAATATTCAATAATCTGAGAACAGCGTTCAGCCACAAAAGGAAGCCATACAGTTACCCGCCAAATTGTGCAGTCAACAAAAGTCATAAAAAGCATTAAAAATCTTCACTTACCTTTGCTGATCTTCGTCGGAATGCACTCCCAGGACTCCCACTTCCACAAGAAATGTTTGTTTTGTTCGGTAATGTCCATCATTTATGTCCAAATAGCTATTTTTGTTAGCGTGTTTGGTAAACAAATCCAAAGTCAGGAAGCGCGCTCACTAAAAGCAGACGAAATGTCAAAAAGTTCCGTAACAGTAAGTAGAAAAATGTCAAATGATGTATTGAATCAATCTTTATTGAAGATTTATGTTAAACATTCTAAAGTTCCAACTGGAGAATTACATTGACTTCAGATGTGCGATGGAACAGAGCTCCCTCTCATGTGAACGCGCATGGTCAGAGCATGGCCAGGTCATGATAGACCTGACTAATTCCCCTCTCATTCGGCCCCCCTTCACAGTAGAGGCATCAGACAAGGTTCTACAGACTGACATCTAGTAGGGAGTGCAAACTTATCCATATCCCACTGTGTGTTCAATAGGGGCTGTGTTGAAAATCGACCAACCTCAGAATTCCCACTTCCTGTTTGGATTTTTTTCTCAGGTTTTTGCCTGCCATATGAGTTCTGTTATACTCAGACATCATTCAAACAGTTTTAGAAACTTCAGARTGTTTTCTATCCAATACGAATAATAATATGCATATATTAGCAACTGGGACTGAGGAGCAGGCAGTTTACTATGGGCACCTCTGTGCACCTTTCATCCAAGCTACTCAATACTGCCCTGTAGCCATAAGAAGTTCAATCAGTGCATTAGAAGGATAAAGTTTCCAAGGGAAAATAGCCTAATATGCCTCTGCACCTGTCTTTTGTTTGTCTGTCTGTTACCACATTTTATAATGTAGGGGCTGGCCCGATGGAGAGGGGGGTAGTTTTAACTTGCAGATGAACCGATAGGCTACCATCCGGGCCAGCTTCGGTAATTTGCTTAGCACTGAGAAGTCAACAAGCTAATACCTCTCATTAGCTCTCACTCACTCACACGTGGCCCATTAACCAGCTAGCGGACCCCTCGCTCGCCTTGCCACATCCCGCTTTGATGCCTTTTGATAAGAGCAAGGATAATGATGATACTCATAACAGCGATGATAATTCACTACGCAGCGGGAATGTGCTAATCAGCTAAAAGCACTTCCTTTGTGATCTTGGGATGGGTTCCCTTCAGCTGGTGTTTTGGTCTGTTTATCTAGCATATATAACACACACACACACACACACACTGCATTCAGAAAGTATTCTGACCCCTTCACTTTTTCCACAATTAAGGTTACAGCCTTATTCTAAAATGGATTCATTTCCCCCCCTCATCAATCTACACACACTACCCCATAATGACAAAACAAAAACAGGTTTTTAGAATTTTCTGCAAATTTAGAATTAAATAGAGATCTGAATCACATTTACATAAGTATTCAAACCTTTTACTCAGTACTTTGAAGCACATTTGGCAGCGACTACAGACTTGAGTCTTCTTGGGTTTGACGCTACAAGCTTGGCACACCTGTATTTGGAGTTTCTTCCATTCTTCTCTGCAGATCCTCTCAAGCTCTGTCAGGTTGGATGGGGAGTGTCGCTGCACAGATATTTTCAGGTCTCTCCAGAGATGTTCGATCGGGTTCAAGTCTGGGCTCTGGCTGGGCCACTCAAGGACATTCAGAGACTTATCCCAAAGCCACTCCTGCGTTGTCTTGGCTGTGTGCTTTGGGTCGTTGTCCTGTTGAAAGGTGAACCTTTGCCTCAGTTTGAGGTCCTAAGCACTGAGCAGGTTTTCATCAAGAATCTCTGTACTTTGCTCCGTTCATCTTTCCCTCGATCCTGACTGGTCTCCCAGTCCCTGCCGCTGACAAACATCCCCACAACATGATGCTGCCACCACCATGCTTCACCATAGGGATGGTACAGGTTTCTTCCAGATGTGACGCTTGGAATTCAGGCCAAAGAGTTCATACTTGGTTTCATCAGACCAGAGAATCTGATTGTTATGTTGGCTAACTCCAAGTGGGCTGTCCTGTGTCTTTTTTACTGAGTGGCTTCTTTCTGGCCACTCTACCATAAAGGCCTGATTGGTGGAGTGCTGCAGAGATGGTTGTCCTTCTGGAAGATTCTCCCATCTCCACAGAGGAGCTCTGTCAGAGTGACCATCTGGTTCTTGGTCACCTCCCTGACCAAGGCCCTTCTCCCCGATTGCTCAGTTTGGCTGGCTGGCCAGCTCTAGGAAGAGTCTTGGTGGTTCCAAACTTCGTCCATTTAAGAATGATGGAGGCCACTGTGTTCTTGGGGACTTTCAATGCTGCAGAAATGTTTCCCCAGATCTGTGCCTCGACACAATCCTGCCGCTGAGCTCTACGGACAATTCCTTCGACCTCATGGCTTGGTTTTTGCTCTGACATGCACTGTCAACTGTGGGGACCATATATAGACAGGTGTGTGTGCCTTTCCAAATAATGTCCAATCAATTGAGTTTACCACAGGTGGACTCCAATCAAGTTGTAGAAACATCTCAAGGATGATCAATAGAAACAGGATGCACCTGAACTAAATTTCGAGTCTCATAGCAAAGGGTCTGAATAGTTAATGAAAATAAAGTATTTCTAAACACCTGTTTTCACGTTATCATTTTGAGGTATTGTGTGAAGATTGATGAGCAAAAAATGTGTTTAGTAAATTTTATAACAAGGTTGTAATGTGAAAAAGTCAAGAGGTCTGAATACAAATAAACAGAACAAAAATATAACTGCGGCTTGCTGATGTTCATGTTGTGAACAGAGTGCCCCATGGTGGCGGTTGGGTTATGGTATGGGCAGGCATAAGCTAAGGACAACGAACACAATAACATTTTATTGATGGAAATTTGAATGCACAGAGATACTGTGATGAGATGCGGAGGCCCATTGTCGTGCCATTCATCCGCCGCCATCACCTCATGTGAAATCCATAGATTAGGGCCGAATGAATTTATGTCAATTGAACTGTAACTCAGTGAAATCTTTGAAATGGTTGCCTGTTGCGTTTTATTTTTGTTCAGTGTATGTACATACYCACTAGAACACCATGCACACTAAAAAAACACACTGTTGATATTTAAATGTGGCTGGTGGGGTGTTACCTGAAGGATGTTGGGTGGGCCCTGGGCCGGTGGGGGTGGTGCAGCAGAGAGGGGGAGGAGGGTCTTTGTGCTGCTAATTGAGGTTAATCACCACCCGGCCTGTTTGTTGTCCCAGACCACCACATCATACAACAGAGTGGTTCTAATTGTTGAGTAGCAGCAGCAGATATGCCTCATCAGCCAGCTAGAAGAACTGCATTAGAAGTGAAACATGGGATCAACACTTTACATCATGCGGTTAGATTTAAGTTCAKTGTATTTTGTTGATTGTTAGTTTTCAAATAACTTATTTAAAGATAGAGCTATATACTTTTTCAGATTTTAGTCCTTTAAGTTGACACTGAATATTTTACCATCCCCCAAATAATAAATACATATGATGGAATTGAATTTTTCCCAGAGTGGTGGCAATGAATATATAATATAGAGGAAACACTTCTGTCGCTCTGTCTGTCTCTCGCGCTCTGTCTCTCTGTCTCTCTCTCTCAAGCTCTCTCTGTCTCTCTCTCAAGCTCTCTCTGTCTCTCTCTCGCGCTTCTGTGTCTCTCCGTCGCTCTGTGTCTCTCCGTCGCTTTGTCTCTCGCGCTCTGGCCGGTGTGCTCAGGCTCTGGCCGGCGCTCTCTGGCTGGCTGGCTCATTCTCTAGCTGGCTGGCTGGCTCGCTCTCTGGTTGGCTGGCTGGCTCGCTCTCTGGTTGGCTGGCTGGCTCGCTTGCTGGCCCACTCTCTGGTTGGCTGGCTGGCTTGCTCTCTGGCTGGCCCGCTCTCTGGCTGGCTGGCTGGCTCGCTCTCTCAACCCTTTTCTTTCTACTACACTCTCTCTTTGTAAGGACACTTGCTGTTAGGCTATGTACAAATGTTTTCCTCTTCCTTTGAAAAAGATAATCTCTACAGGAGGTTGCCTGTTGCTGACCCCTCCTGTAAACCCTGAAAGTGAATACCCAACCGATCCTCGGTTGGGTATTGGGTGAATACCCAACCGATCCTCTCTCTCTGAGAGGTGAGATGAATGTCTAGGGCATACTGGTGCACATCACACCCCTGCCCTCTTTTCTGCTCCCATCATCCTCTATCTCATCACCAGGTTCCCAGAGCCTGCTCTCTCGCCCACTCTATGCCCTCCCTCTCCCGTCTCCCCCTCTTTCTCCTGCTTTCTCTGTCCAGAGCAGAGCTTGGCCCAATTCCTCTTTAACAACAACGGCCCAGCCATCCTCCACCCCTCTGTCTCCCAGTGTCCCTCAACCCCCACCCCAAGTATCAGGCTCAGCCCAGACATAACCCAGACCACCCTAGSCCAGCACCAGTCTAGTCACAACCCACCCCAGCCTCAGCCCCACCTCAAGCCCCAGCAGCATCACTCCAGCACCACCCCAGCCTATACCGGGACGTTTGGTGGTTCCCCACAGACACTGTAGGGTTGCCACAAGCTGAATGCTGATTGGTTGTTGGCTACAGTCGACAGACACAGCCCAGCGTAGATGGATTACTTATTTTCCCACTTTCTCTCGTTGGGAGGATTTGTGCTCTTAATTGAAGTGAACGCAGCAGGGTTGTCATGGTGACACTGGGGGCAAAGACTAAAGTTTGTTGTGATCAGGGAGGAGGAGAGGGGGGAATGTCTCTTGCTGGCTGCCTTCTGTGCTCTTGCTTGGCCTCATTGGACTATATTTTCCGCTGGTCTTATGAAGTAGCTACTGAATGTGTACAAACATTCCAGAGGAGGAAGTAAATTCCACGTACTGTGAGACTATTTCCTGTGTTTTAGTTCTCTTTTAGGCTACTGTGTGAGTCAATGTATTGTGTTGCGATACAAAATAATGTTTTGCTGTTTCGTGGTTCATTCATTGTAAACACTAAAATAATATGTATTTCACCTTTTATTTAACCAGGTAGGATAGTTGAGAACAAGTTCTCATTTACAACTGCGACCTGGCCAAGATAAAGYAAAGCAGTTCGACACGGAATAAACAAACATACAGTCAATAATACATTAGAAAAAGTATATATACAGTGTGTGCAAATGAGGTAAGATAATAAAATAGGCCATAGTGGCAAGGTAATTATGATATAGCAATTAAACATGAGTGATAGATGTGCAGAAGATGGTAGGTGGATGGGCTATTTCAGATAGGCTATGTACAGGTGCAATGATCTGTGAGCTGCTCTGATAGCTGGTGCTTGAAGTTAGTGAGGGAGATATGAGTCTCCAGCTTCAGCAATTTTTGCAGTTTGTTCCAGTCATTGGCAGTAGAGAACTGGAAGGAAAGGCAGCCAAAGGAGGAATTGGCTTTGGGGGTGACCAGTGAAATATACCTGCTGGAGCGCGTGCTGCTATGGTGATCAGTGAACTGAGATAAGGCGGGGCTTTACCTAGCAAAGACTTGTAGATGACCTGGAGCCAGTGGGTTTGGTGACGAGTATGAAGCGAGGGCCAGCCAACGAGAACGTACAGGTCGCAGTGGTGGTTATTATATGGGGCTTTGGTGACAAAACGGATGGCACTGTGATCGGCAAATTGGATGCAGTCTAGTASAGTGTTGGAGGCTATTTTGTAAATGACAAAGCCAAAGTCGAGGATCGGTAGGATAGTCAGTTTTACGAGGGTATGTTTGGCAGCATGAGTGAAGGATGCTTTGTTGCGAAATATGAAGCCGATTCTAGATTTAATTTTGGATTGGAGATGTGGGTCTGGAAGGATAATTTACAGTATAACCAGACACCTAGGTATTTGTAGTTGTCCACATATTCTAGGTCAGAACCGTCCAGAGTGGTGATGCGGGCAGGTGCGGGAAGCGATCGGTTAAAGAGCATGCATTTAGTTTTACTTGCATTTAAGAGCAGTTGGAGGCCACGGAAAGAGTTGTAGGGCATTGAAGCTCCAAGTATATAGGCTAAATTGCCAATGGGATGAGGGGGACAAGTACCCTCCAATCAGAACGGGTCAATATAGTGTATTCGGAAAGTTTTCAGACCCCTTGATTTGTTTTTCTCCACATTTTATGTTACAGCCTTATTCTAAAATTGATTGCATTTACCACCTGTGGTAAATTCAACTGATTGGACATGATTTGGAAAGGCACACACCTGTCTATATATGGTCCCACAGTTGACAGTGCATGTCAGAGCAAAAACCAAGCCATGAGGTCGAAGGAATTGTCTGTAGAGCTCAGCGACAGGATTGTGTCGAGGCACAAATCTGGGGAAGGGTACCAAAAAATTTCTGCAGCATTGAAGGTCCCCAAGAACACAGTGGCCTCCATCATTCTTAAATGGAAGAAGTGTGAAACCACCAAGACTCTTCGTAGAGCTGGCCAAACTGAGCAATTGGGGAGAAGGGCCTTGGTAAGGGAGGTGACCAAGAACCCGATGGTCACTGACAGGGCTCCAGAGTTTCTCTGTGGAGATGGGAGAACCTTCCAGAAGGACAACCATCTCTGCAGCACTCCACCAATCAGGCCTTTATGGTAGAGTTGCCAGAAGGAAGCCACTCCTCAGTAAAAAAGGCACATAACAGCCCGGTGACTATTAAAACCTACCCTAACCAGAAAACGTGGATGGATGGTGGCATTCGCGCAAAACTGAAAGCACGATCCACCGCATTTAACCATGGAAAGAGGTCTGGGAATTTGACTGAATATAAATATTCCCTCCAAGGCAATCAAACAAGCGAAATGCCAGTACAGGGACCAGCTGGAGTCGCAATTCAATGGCTCAGGCGCGATGCGTATGTGGCAGGTTCTACAGGAAATCACGGACTACAAAAAGAAAACAGCCAATTCACGCTTCCAGACAAACTATACACCTTCTTTGCCCGCTTTGAGGATAATACAGTGCCACCAACGCGTGCCCGCTTTTTGGAGTGTGGTGTCAAAAAAGCAGAGCATCTCTTTATTACGGATAGACCTTTCCCCATCTTTACAACCATTGAATCTATATGTTTTGACCATGACAGTTTACAGTCTAAGGTAACGCCAAATAATTTAGTCGCCTCAACTTGTTCAACAGCCACACCATTCATTACCAGATTCAGCTGAGGTCTAGAACTTAGGGAATTATTTGTACCAAATACAATGCTCTTTAGTTTTAGAGATTTTCAGGACCAGTTTATTACTGGCCACCCATTCCAAAACAGACTGCAAATCTAAGGGTTTCAGTGACTTCATTAGCTGTGGTTGCTGATGCGTATATGGTTGAATCATCAGCATACATGGACACATGCTTTGTTTAATGCCAGTGGAAGTTCATTGGTAAAAATGCAAAAGAGTAGAGGGCCTAGAGAACTGCCCTGCGGTACACCCCACTTTACTTATTTTGACATTAGAGAAGCTTCCATTAAAGAAATGCCTGAGTTCTATTAGATAGATAGCTCTGAATCCACAACATGGCAGAGGTTGAAAAGCCATAACAGATACGTTTTTCAACAACAGGTTATGGTCAATAATATTAAAGGCTGCACGGAAATCTAACAGTACAGCTCCCACAATATTCTTATTATAMATTTCTTTCAACCAATCAGTCATTTGTGTCAGTGCGGTACATGTTGAGTGCCCTTCTCTATAAGCATGCTTAAAGTCTGTTGTTAATTTGTTTACAGAGAAATAGCATTATATTTGGTCAAACAATTTTTTACAACATCATAAATGTAGATGATAATACAAGTTATACACATGGAATTATAGATATACCTCTCCTTAATGCAACCGCTGTGTCAGATTTCAAAAACACTTTACGTAAAAAGCAAACCATGCAATAATCTGAGACGGCACTCAGAACAATAGTCAAATTAGCCGCCATGTTGGAGTCAACAGAAACCAGAAATTACATGATAAATATTCCCTTACCTTTGATCTTCATCAGAATGCACTCCCAGGAATCCCAGGTCCACAATAAATGCTTGATTTGTTCGATAATGTCCGTTATTTATGTCCAATTAGCTACTTTGGTTAGCGCGTTTGGTAAACAATTCCAAAGTCACGAAGCGCGTTCACCAAAACCTGACGAAATGTCCAAAAGTTCCATAAGTCAGTAGAAACATGTCAAACGATGTATTGAATCAATCTTTAGAATGTTGTTAACATAAATCTTGAATAACGTTCCAACCGGAGAATTACATTGACTTCAGATGAGCGATGGAACGGAGCTCCCTCTCATGTGAACGCGCATGGTCAAAGATTGGTCATCTCATGGCAGTGGTGACTCATTCCTGTCTCCTTCGGCCGCCCTTCACAGTAGAGTCATCAGACAAAGTTCTACAGACTGTTGACATCTAGTGGAAGCCGTAGTAAGTGAATACTCATTCATGTCTCGCTGTAATTTCATTGGGAGCTTGGTTGAAAATCTAGCAGCTTCAGAAAAAATTCTAACAGGAAGTGGAACTTCTCAGGTTTTTGCCTGCCATATGAGTTCTGTTATACTCAGACATAATTCTAACAGTTTTAGAAACTTCAGAGTGTTTTCTATCCAATACTAATAATATGCATATATTAGCAACTATGACTGAGGAGCAGGCCGTTTACTCTGGGCACCTCTGTGCACCTAYCATCCAAGCTACTCAATACTGCCCCTGCAGCCATAAGAAGTTAATAGATCRGTTTCGACCTTTACCATTCCCGGTGGTGAAAATATTAAATCGTCTGTGTCTGTAGAAGAGTCACGTTTCCGTTTTGAAATCGGTTCCCCTGTCTTACTCTCCGTCATGTTTGGGTGTTGCTTGTTTTCGTATTATTTGTCGATAAATGTCTCGTCTTAAGATTTGTTTTGTGTTATTATCCAGATTGAAGGTTATCACCCACCAGATTATGTAGTGCTAATATGTCTAATTTGCCGATATTGAATATTACGTTTTATCTTGAAGTGCTCTACATAACTTCGTTCAGTCCGCCATTACCTTTAAGTCCGCCACGTCCGCCACCATGCAACAACCCATGTTCAAAGTTGAATGTCTTTCTGCCCATCATTTTATTTAAGGTGCTCAAGTTTTTTCCCCCCATCATTGACCTTGGCTTCATAAGTTTCTTTTTGTTGTTTAGTCATAATTTCTCAATTTTCAGTAAGTCAACCAGTCAAATGTGCAGCCAGACTTATTAGCCACTCCTTTTGCCCCATGTCTTTCAACCATACAGTTTTTCAATTCCTCATCAATCCACGGATTCTTAAGTCAGTTTGCATGTTTAATCAATCATTTGAAGAAGCAATTTCATAAATTCATCAAGTGCAGCATCTGGATGCTCCTTATTAATCACATCAGACCAACAAATATCATCCACAGCAACATATTTTGTATGATCTCTTATACAGTAATTTAGGCCCAGCTTTTAGAACTTTGGCTTCCCTGGATATAGCCACAATATTGTGATCACTGCATCCAATGGGTACGGATATAGCTTTAGAACAAAGTTCTTCAGTATTAGTAAAAATGTGATCGATACATGTGGTGATCTTGTTCCTGTAGTGTTTGTAAACACCCTGGTACATGGATTAATCATTTGAACCAGATTACAGGCACTGTTTACAGTAAGAAGCTTCCTCTTGAGCGGACGACTTGATGAAAACCAGTCAATATTCAGGTCCCCAAGAAAGTAGACCTCTGTTTACATCACATACAATATCAAGCATTTCACACACTATTTAGAAACTGACTTAACACTTGGTGGCCTATAGCAACACCCCAAAAGAAAAGGCTTTAGATGTGCGAAGTGAACCTGCAACCACAACACTTCAGTAACACTTGACATAAGATCTTCTAAGCATTACAAGGATATGGCTCTGAATTTATACAGCAACACCTCCCCGTAAGCATTTCTGTCTCTTCTATAGATGTTATATCCTTGTTTTGCTACTGCTGTATCAAATTAATTATCTGAGTCTCAGAAATGGCTAATATATGAAGGTTATCTGATGTTAGCAAGTTAAGGATTTAATGAACCTTATTTCTAAGACTACGTATTAATATGGGCTATTTCAGCCCTTTCCTGGGAACTCATCAAAGACATACTGAAAAGAGCAAACAATCAATAGGTGTGTTTGCTGCGGGGTTGAAGCTGCTAACCAATAGGCTTGGCTTGCTCATCCCTTATAGGCTTCTGGGAGGGTGGACGATGAGCCCGTCACAGTGCGTGGGGACATTACTTACATCCGCTATCTGACAACTTTCATGGCTGTGTATAAGTTCTTTCCTCTTCTGTCGCACAACTTCAGGATAGTCCTCATTGAGGAAGATGTACATTTCTCTCAAGGTCTTGGCTCTTTCCAGACCAGCTACATTGTCCTGAACCTCAGGAACTTGACAACTATCGGCCTGGGCTTGTCACCTGGGTTTTCCAGTTCTGTGGGAGGTTCTTCACCTCAATCTTCCTGTGGTCCATCTTCAATTTCTCAAATAATTTCCCTCACTTTGTCCTCAGACTCCGTCCAGGTCTCGTGGCGATTCTGAAATTCCGTCCACAGCCATGTTCCGCCTTGATTGTCCCTCGAGTTGATTGTTGTCATGGATTCACACACAGAACTGATGTCCTATCTCACTGACTTACAGATTGCTGTCATCTTGCCGTTCTCCTGTTTCAACTCATCGAGCTATTTTCTTGTTGTTGTAACAACTGCTTGTATAACTATTTCATTTGTTTTAAAACATCCTTCACCTGTTATAGAAACACCACTGTTCTCAACGGTACTCTCGCCGGCTTTGGTCTTTGTCATGGTAGCTCCTCGCAGTTCCAGACATGGCAGGTAACCGGGAAGTTTGAGAACGACAAACAGCAGCGATCGAGACAACCACAAACCCGGGACAATCCGTGGTCCCAGCCGCAATGGCTAATCGCGTCGCAGGCTGTGTTCAAGCACTTAAGAAAACCCTGCCAGCTTAAATGCAGCTAGCTGCATCACCAAATTGCTCCTCAGACCCGTCTTTGGTCGGCAAGATCGCCGGACAGAGACTAGCAGTCTCAGCAGCTGATGCCAACTGCGTCACAGGATCCAAACTAAAGAGTTAGCTTGCTTCTAAGAACTTTCCAATACACTTTCAAAACAAAAAAAACGAGCTTCCCTGTTTGTTGAAGTACATTTTGGCAGTGATTACAGCCTCCTCATTCCAATACAGGTGTGCCAAGCTTGTAGTGTCATACCCAAGAAGACTCAAGGCTGTAATTGCTGCCAAAGGTGCTTCAACAAAGTACTGGGTAAAGTGTCTGAATACTTATGTAAATTTTTGTTTTGTCATTATGGGGTATTGTGTGTAGATTGAGGGGAAAATAACTATTTTAATACATTTTAGAATAAGGCTGTAACGTAACAAAATGTCTAAAAAGTGAAGGGGTCTGAAACTTTGTTTGTGTGTACACAGTGGCAAGAAAATGTACGTGAACCCTTTGGAATTACTTGATTTCTGCATAAATTGGTCATCAAATTTGATCTGATCTGCATCTAAGTCACAACAATAAACAGTGTGCTTATACTAATAACACATTAATGTATTTTTCTTGTCTATATTGAATACATAAACATTCACAGTGTAAGTTGAAAAAGTTTGTGAACCCCTAGGCTAATGACTTCTCCAAAAGCTAATTGCAGTCAGGAGTCAGCTAACTTGGAGTCCAATCAATGAAATGAGTTTGGAGATGTTGGTTAGAGCTGCCTTGCCCTATTAAACACTCACACAATTTGAGTTTGCTATTGACAAGAATTATTGCCTGATGTGAACCATGTCTCGAACAAACGAGATCTCAGAAGACCTAAAATTAAGAATTGTTGACTTGCATAAAGCTGGAAAGGGTTACAAAAGTATCCCTAAAAGCCTTGATGTTCATCAGTCCACGGTAAGACAAATTGTCTATAAATGGAGAAAGTTCAGCACCGTTGCTACTCTCCCTAGGAGTGGCCGTCCTGCAAAGATGACTGCAAGAGCACAGTGCAGAATGCTCAATGAGGTTAAGAAGAATCCTAGAGTGTCAGCTAAAGACTTACAGAAATCTCTGGAACATGCTAACGAGTCTACGATACGTAAAACATTAAGCAAGAATGGTGTTCATAGGCAAAATATTCCAAATATTCTGTGGACAGATTAAACTAAAGTTGAGTTGTTTGGAAGGAACACAACATTGTGTGGAGAAAAGAAGGCACAGCGCACCAACATCCAAAACTTCATCCCAACTGTAAAGTATGGTGGAGGGAGCATCATGGTTTGGGGCTGCTTTGCTGCGTCAGGGCCTGGCCAGCTTGCTATCATTGACGGAAAAATGAATTCCCAAGTTTATCAGGTATTTTGCAGGAGAATGTAAGGCTATCTTATCTGTCCGCCATTTGAAGCTTAACAGAAGTTGGGTGATGCAACAGGACAACGACCCAAAACACAGAAGTAAATCATCAACAGAAGAAAATATGCCTTCTGGAGTGGCCCAGTCAGAGTCCTAACCTCAACCCGTTTGAGATGCTGTGGCATGACCTCGAGAGAGCGGTTCACACGACTTCCCAAGAATATTGCTGAATTGAAACAGTTTTGTAAAGAGGAATGGTCCAAAATTACTCCTGACCGTTGTGCAGGTCTGATACGCAACTACAGAAAACGTTTGGTTATTATTGCTGCCAAAGGAGGGTCAACCAGTTATTAAATCCAAGGGTTCACATACTTTTCCCACCCTGGACTGTGAATGTTTACACGGTGTGTAAAATAAAGACATGAAAACATATAATTGTTTGTGTTATTAGTTTTAAGCAGACTGTGTTTGTCTTGTTGTGACCTAGATGAAGATCAGATCAAATTTATGCAGAAATCCCAGTATTTCCAAAGGGTTCACATATTTCTTCTTGCCACTGTATATGCTGGAAGTTCGCTGTTTTCCCCCAAAGAAATCTTTCCCCGTCCCCAAAAAATAAATATTTTTTATTTGGGGGGGCCCCTCCATATACCCCTAGAGAGGCATAGTAAGTAGTGTCAAACTGTGTAGAAATGTATTTTAAAAGGTAAAAAAATAAGGACCCCCGTCTACTGTTCTCCCACCCAGTATCACCCTTGATATATTAACACCAAACTGGATGCCATCTCAGCCCAAGCAAAACTTGGCAGCTGCCTAGATGACATCAGGTCATGGATGAAAGAGAACTTACTCCAGCTGAACAACTGCAAGATTACGTCAACGCCCTGTTCGTGGGCCTTCCAGTCAAAATCACTGAAGAGGCTACAACTTCTCCAGAATTGTGCTGCCAGAGTCCTGACCAGGAAGTCAGCCCACACCACCCCATCCCTGCAGAACTCCACGGGCTACCGGTTAACTAAATTCCTCCTAGTGTTTAAAGGATTGAGTCCCACCTACATCGGGGACCTAATTCCTATCACTGCTCTAGCCAATCCCTACTGCGTCAAGTCCCCAAGACACGTCTCCATGGAGGACCGAGCCTTCTGCTCCCTTGCCCCTCACCTATGGAATTCTCTCCCTGACCATCTGAAAGCCACTCCATCATTATGAACTTTTAAAACAGGACTTAAAACCCATTTCTACAGAATGTTGGTCTTTTCTAGTTCTAATCTTGGAAGTCCCTTTAGAATGTATTATTGCTGTCTCCTAGCTTGATTCTAAATGATGTTTATATTGTATTTCTAAGCTCCAGTCAAGCGGTATCAGGTGGGTTGTGCCAAGATAAGTGGTAGTCCTGACTCCTAGATGATTGCAGGGCAGGCAGCTCTGCATTTGAGAGCTGTCTACTTAATAAGGCAGTGTAAGAGGGAAGGATCCTTTCTCTGTYGGCTCTCTCGCTCACCGTGACAGGGATGGTTTAATGCTCATTGGCATCTAACAAGCAGGTGCGTCTGGTCAGACGAGGTGGGCGGAGAGGAGAGCAGGCTGGAGAGACTGGAGTTGTCTCAGACACTTCAGAGGTCCTCATCAAAGGCTCTTGGCTGGAGAGTGAGAGAGGAGGGGAGGGTAGTCTCCTTCACATGCAGGCTGACGTGTAGAGGGGGCAGAGGGAAGAAGGAGGGGAGGGTAGCCCTGCCTGCCCTCGGGGCAACCTTAGTAAAACACATTGAGCGCTTGGTAGAGCACATCATTTCAAATTGTCACATCCATTTATTTCATGTTTCCAGTCGTGTTGGGAAAGCTGCTCTCTGCTGTGATTGTGCCGCTGTGTGAAGGAAAGTTCAATGCTACCAACCCTGTTTTTTATCTAGCTACTAGTATCCAACTGTTCTAGCCTGTGTAGCCCCTCTGTCAGTTATTTTGGAACCAACTCTAAACCTTTCTTCTCTTCTTTCTCCAGACCTCCCTGGTTTAATGGGTCCAATCATCGGGATGTCGCCGGATAAGAAAGCGGAAACGCCGAGGATGCAGGGGGAAAGGGTGGGACTTAGGGGTCTGTGTGGTGGGGCGGGGACTCTCCCGGAGGCAGAGTGCGGTGCAGCCAGCCCATTGGCCACCAGTCTGGACCGGGGGTCCGTTGGTTCCGGGGGCTCTGAGGACGAGGAGCTCACCAACCTCAACTGGCTCCATGAGAACCTGCTCCAGAACTTTACCCTGGGGGGGGCCGGCGAGGCCGGGGGGGCCCAACCCAGTGCCAGCCCCCTCTTTGACATTGAGGGCGACACCGGAGCCCCTCAGAACCCCCCCTCTTCATCCTCTTCCTCCTTGTCACAGAGGGACTCGTTGAAGTCCAAGCCTCCTTTCTCATTCTCTCTGTTGATCTACATGGCCATAGAGCAGAGCCCCAGTAAGAGCCTGCCAGTGAAGGACATCTATGGTTGGATCGTACAGCACTTCCCCTACTTCTCCTCGGCCCCCACCGGCTGGAAGAACAGCGTCAGACACAACCTGTCACTCAACAAGTGTTTCCGTAAGGTGGAGAGGAGCCTGGGAAAGGTGAGGGAACTTTGAGATGCACGTGCACACACACACACACACACACACACACTTACTTTGTTTGTTTACCCTGCAAAGAGTTGGCAGTGCCTAGGTTGTGGGTTCGATTCCTGCAAGGATAACAAGTTCTCATCTGACTAGGGGTGGCCGTTAGTAATCCAGCACTCGAACGGATGTCAATGCTTGATCTTTAACCAGAGAAATAAATAAATAATATATATATATATATATATATACTGTAATACCATTTGGTGAAATGTGCGTTGTCACAGCCAGAATGGGCAAATAAAATATCAAAAAATGCTTTATTTTTGTCTTGAAGACGACCATTAATTTGCTTTGACTCTAGTGTTGTATTTGTATAGTGCATTCAGAAAGTATTCAGACCCCTTGACTTTTTACACATTTTCTTAAGTTACAGCCTTGGATTAAATCATTTTTTTGCCCTCAATCTACACACAATGCCACAGAAAAAGTTTTTTCCCCCTGACTATTCTACTGGGGATCCCGAGTGGCGCAGTGGTCTAAGGCACTGCATCTCAGTACAAGAGGCGTCACTACAGGCCCTGGTTAGATTCCAGGCTGTATCACATCCGGCCGTAATTGGGAGAACCATAGGGCAGCGCACAATTGGCCCAGCGTCGTCCTGGTTTGGCCGGGGTAGGCCGTCATTGTAAATAAGAATTTGTTCTCAACTGACTTGCCTAGTTAAAAAGGTTAAATAAAAAAATAAATACCAGTCCTTGCCGCTGAAAAACATCCCCACAGCATGATGCTGCCACCACCATGCTTCACCGTAGGGATGGTGCCAAGTTTTCTCCAGACGTGACGCTTGTCATTCAGGCCAAAGCGTTCAACCTTGGTTTCATCAGACCAGAGACTCTTGTTTCTCATGGTCAGTCTTTAGGTTCCCTTTGGCAAACTCCAAGCGGGCTGTCATGTGCCTTTTACTGAGGCGTGGCTTCCGTCTGGCCACTCTACCATGAAGGCCTGATTGGTGGAGTGCTGCAGAGATGGTTGTCCTTCTGGAAGGTTCTCCCATCTCCGCAGAGGAACTCTGGAGCTCTGTCAGAGTGACCATCGGGTTCTTGGTCATGTCCCCGACCAAGGCCCTTCTCCATGATTGCTTAGTTTGGCCATGTGGCCGGCTCTGAGAAGAGTCTTGGTGGTTCCAAATGTCTTCCATTTAAGAATGATGGAGGCCGCTGTGTTCTTGGGGACCTTCACTGGTGCAGACATTTTTTGGTACCCTTCCCCAGATCTGTGCCTCGACACAGTCCTGTCTCGGAGCTCTACGGACAATTCCTTCAACCTCATGGCTTGGTTTTTGCTCTGACATGCACTGTCAACTGTAGGACCATATATAGGCAGGTGTGGGCCTTTCCAAATCATGTCCAATCAATTGAATTTACCACAGGTGGACTCCAATCAAGTTGTAGAAACATCTCAAGGATGATCAATGGAAACATAATGCCACTGAGCTCAATTTTGAGTCTCATAGCAAAGGGTCTGAATACTTATGTAAGTAAGGTTCTGTTTTTATTTTTTATTACATTTGAAAACATTTAGGCCTATAGATAAATGCGCACATTTCTTTCCAGTGCGGGCGTTATGTTATACAAATACAGTGCCTTGCGAAAGTATTCTCCCCCGTTGGCATTTTTCATATTTTGTTGCCTTACAACCTGGAATTTAAAATAGATTTTTTGGGGGGGTTTGTATCATTTGATTTACACAACATGCCTACCACTTTGAGGATGATAAATTTTTTATTGTGTATCAAACAAGAAAAAGACACAAAATTTAAAACTTTAGCGTGCATAACTATTCACCCCCCCCAAGTCAATACTTTTTAGAGCAGCATTTTGTAGCAATTACAGCTGCAAGTCTCTTGGGGTATGTCTCTATAAGCATGGCACATCTAGCCACTGGGGTTTTTGCCGGTTCTTCAAGGCAAAACTGCTCCAGCTCCTTCAAATTGGATGGGTTCCTGCTGGTGTACAGCAATATTTAAGTCATACCACAGATTCTCAGTTGGATTGAGGTCTGGGCTTTGACTAGGCCATTCCAAGACATGTAAATGTTTCCCCTTAAACCACTCGAGTGTTGCTTTAGCAGTATGCTTAGGGTCATTGTCCTGCTGGAAGGTGAACCTCCGTCCCAGTGTCAAATCTCTGGAAGACTGAAACAGGTTTCCCTCAAGAATTTCCCTGTATTTAGCGCCATCCATTATTCCTTCAATTCTGACCGGTTTCTCAGTGACTGCCGATGGAAAAACATGATGCTGCCACCACCATGCTTCACTGGGGATGGTGTTCTCGGGGTTTTGGGTTTGCACCATACATAGCGTTTTCCTTGATGGCCAAAAATATAAATTTTTGTCTAATCTGACCAGAGTACCTTCTTCCATTTGTTTGGGGAGTCTCCCATATGCCTTTTGGCGAACACCAACCGTATTTGCTTATTTTTTTCTTTAACCTGTTATGGCTGCAGCCCGGTGTCGGTACACTTATGACAACAGCCCGTCCAAGTGCAGGGCGCGAAATTCAAAAGATATTTTTTAGAAATATTTAACTTTCACACATTAACAAGTCCAATACAGCAAATGAAAGATACACATCTTGTGAATCCAGCCAACATGTCCGATTTTTAAAATGTTTTACAGCGAAAACACCACGTATATTTGTTAGCTCACCACCAAATACAAAAAAGCACAGACATTTTTCACAGCACAGGTAGCTTGCACAAAACCAACCTAACTAACCAAGAACCAACCAAACTAACCAAGAAACAACTTCATCAGATGACAGTCTTATAACAAGTTATACAATAAATCTATGTTTTGTTCGAAAAATTTGCATATTTGAGGTATAAATCATAGTTTTACATTGCAGCTACAATCGGAAATAGCACCGAAGCAGCTAGAACATTTACAGAGACCAAATTGAAATACCTAAATACTCATCATAAAACATTTATGAAAAATACATGGTGTACAGCAAATTAAAGACAAACATCTTGTGAATCCAGCCAATATTTCCGATTTTTTTAAAAGTGTTTTACAGCGAAAACACAATATAGCATTATATTAGCTTACCACAATAGCCAAAAACACAACAGCATTGATTCAAGCCAACAGTAGCGATAACGAATAAACCAGCAAAAGATACATTTTTTTCACTAACCTTCTCAAAATTCATCAGATGACAGTCCTATAACATCATATTACACAATACATATATTGTTTGTTYGAAAATGTGCATATTTAGCGGCACAAATCGTGGTTATACAATGTGAATACTAGGCAAAATGCAATAACAATGTCCGTAGAAATCTTGGAGGCACCTAATCTAATCAAATAACTATTCATAAACGTTACTAAAAAATACATGTTGGACAGCAAATTAAAGATAGCTTAGTTCTTAATGCAATCGCCGTGTTAGAATTCTAAAAATAACTTCATTACGACATGCAGCTTACGTTATGGCGAGAGAGCGCCCAAAATCTGGGCGCAAACTAATAGTACACATGTTTGACAGATATATGAAATAACATCATAAATGGGTCCTACTTKTGATGATCTTCCATCAGAATGTTGTACAAGGGGTCCTTTGTCGGGAACAATCGTTGTTTGGTTTTAGAATGGCATTTTTCCCTSTTGAATTAGCAAGCACACTAGCCAAGTGGCGCGAAGCTCTCCTTCCTGAACAAACGCAGAGAACGCAACACGCCTAACCTCCCGAAAAAATTTCAATAATATGATAAAACTATATTGAAAAAACATACTTTACGATGATATTGTCACATTTATCAAATAAAATCAAAGCCGGAGATAGTAGCCGTCTATAACGACAGCTTTTCAGAAGGCAATACCCAGTTCCTTCTCGCGCCTTCCAGAAAACAGGAAATTGGTGTCACGTCATGCCAAGAGCTCTTATTCGACCTCAGATCAAGATATACACTCCATTTCTTCTCTCACTGCCTGTTGACATCTAGTGGAAGGCGTATGAAGTGCATGTATACTAATCCATATCAAGCAAATGAATAGGGATGCCCTGGAACAGAGCATCGATTTCAGATTTTCCACTTCCTGTCAGGAAGTTTGCTGCAAAATGAGTTCTGTTTTACTCAGATATAATTCAAACGGTTTTAGAAACTAGAGTGTTTTCTATCCAATAGTAATAATAATATGCATATTGTACGAGCAAGAATTGAGTACGAGGCCGTTTGAAATGGGMACCTTTCATCCAAGTTACTCAATACTGCCCCTGCAGCCCAAAGAAGTTAAGCAATGGCTTTTTTCTGGCCACTCTTCTGTAAAGCCCAGCTCTGTGGAGTGTATGGCTTAAAGTGGTTCTATGGACAGATACTCCAATCTCTGCTGTGGACCTTTGCAGCTACTTCAGCGTTATCTTTTGTCTCTTTTTTGCCTCTTAATGCCCTCCTTGCCTGGTCCGTGAGTTTTGATGGGCAGCCCTCTCTTGGCAGGTTTGTTGTGGTGCCATATTCTTAAAATGTTTTAATAATGGATTAGAGGTCGACCGATTAATCGGCATGGCCATTTAATTAGGGCCGATTTCAAGTTTTCATAACAATCGTTAATCTGCCTTTTTGGATGCCGATTATGGGACGATTACATTGCAATCCACGAGGAGACTGCGTGGCAGGCTGACCACCTGTTATGCGAGTGCAGCATCAAAATGATCTTGTCTGCAAGGAGCCAAGATAAGTTGCTAGCTAGCATTAAACTTAGCTTATAAAAAAAAATCAATCTTCACATAATCACTAGTTAACTACACATGGTTTTTATATAGGTTAACTGGCTTGTTAATATATCATCGAATCACAGAATTCGTGAAAATCACAATCGTTGCAATAATGTACCGAACCATAAACATCAATGCCTTTCTTAAAATCAATACACAGTATATATTTTTAAAACCTGCACATGTAGTTAAAATAAATTCATGTTAGCAGGCAATATTAACTAGGGAGATTGCTTGCACTGAACGCAAGAGAAGTGACAGAGTCAGGGTATATGCAGCAGTTTGGGTCGACTGGCTCGTTGAACTGTTGAAAGGCCCTTTATCCTTAACGAAGACCATCATTAATTTRCCAGAATTTTACATAACGTTGAAGGTTGTGCAATGTAACAGTAATATTTAGACTTAGGGTTCCCACCCGTTAGATAAAATATGGAAAGGTTCCGTATTTCACTGAAAGAATAAACATTTTCTTTTCGAAATGATAGTTTCCAGATTTGACCATATTAATGACCAAATGCTCGTATTTGTGTGTTTATTATAATTAAGTATATGATTTTGACAGAGCAGTCTGACTGAGCAGTGGTAGGCAGCAGCATGCTCGTAAGCATTCATTCAAACAGTAGCTCTTAGCAATGCTTGCAKCACAGCGCTGTTTATGACTTCAAGCCTATCAACTCCTGAGATTAGGCTGGCAATACTAAAGTGCCTATWAGAACATCCAATAGTCAAAGGTATATGAAATACAAATGGTATAGAGAGAAATAGTCCTATAATAACTACAACCTAAAACTTCTTAACTGGGAATATTGAAGACTCATGTGAAAAGGAACCACCAGCTTTCATATGTTCTGAGCAAGGAACTTAAACGTTAGCTTTTTTTACACGGTACATATTGCACTTTTACTTTCTTCTCCAATACTGTGTTTTTGCATTATTTATTTGCGACTAAATTGATTTTATTTATGCATTATATTAAGTTAAGTGTTCATTCAGTATTGTTGTAATTGTCATTTATTGCATATATACATTATTTGGTCCTCTAATAAYCGGTATCTGCGTTGAAAAATCATAATTGGTCGACCTCTATAATGGATTTAATGGTGCTCCGTGGGATGTTCAGTTTCTTTTTGTATAACCTAACCCTGATCTGTACTTCTCCACAACTTTGTCCCTGACCTGTTTGGAGAGCTCCTTGGTCTTCATGGTACCGCTTGCTTGGTGGTGCCCCAGACTCTGGGGCCTTATAGAACAGGTGTATATATACTGAGATCATGTGATAATTAGATTGCACACAGGTGGACTTTATTTAACTAATTATGTGACTTCTGAAGGTAATTGGTTGCACCATATCTTATTTAGGGGCTTCATAGCAAAGGGGGTGAATAGATATGCACACAACYTTTCCGTTTTAAGTTATTTTTCATTTCACTTCACCAATTTGGACTATTTTGTGTATGTCCATTACATGAAATCCAAATAAAAATCAATTTAAATTACAGATTGTAATGCACCAAATTGGGAAAAACGCCAAGGGGGGTGAATACTTTTGCAAAGTACTGTATATACCTTATTAAATGTGTGTACTAAAATAAGTCATGTGAGGTACTCGAACTGTCAAAAAAAGTAAAATGCCAATCCCTAATGCTGACACTGCAGGGTGAGATTGAGACAATGGACGTCATTCAGTGGGTTTAAAGTTGTCCCTTGTGGCTCAGTTGAGCATGGCTGAGCATAGCGCTGGCAACGCCAGGGTTGTGGGTGCGATTCCCACGGGGGGCCAGTACTGTAAGTCGCTCTGGATGAGAGGATCTGCTAAATAACCCCAAAAAATAAAAAATCTAATATTGTTCAAATTAGCTGACAGTATCCTGCCTCTGAGATTCTTGGCTGTGCGAAAGTGTCATGAATCATTGGAGCGCTATACTGATATTCTGTAGTGGCAGAGGCAGTAGTGTAACATTGATAATGTGCTCACTCTGTATTTGCAGCTCTCTGTGTTTCAGAGAGCTGCAATCAACGGCACGGTGCATCAACAGTACTGTGGCACGGTGCATCAACAGTACTGTGGCACGGTGCATCAACAGTACTGTGGCACGGTGCATCAACAGTACTGTGGCACGGTGCATCACAGTGCAGGCCAGCTCTCTGGGCTCAGTATGCAGGTGCTCAGTGTGAGCCCACCTGTCTGCTGAGCTGAGCGAGCACAGCAGAATGATCAGCACTGGTTTCAGATGATACACTACCTGGTGGTTTGCGTTGCCATGGTGACATTTCCTCCTTCCTGCCTGCGAGCCGGCTGGTAATCTGAGTCAAGGTTATATCCCTCCTCTCTCCCTACTCCTCTCGCTCGCTTCCTTCTCCTCTCGCTCGCTTCCTCTCTTCCTTCTCCTCTCTTCCTCCTCATCTGGGATGAAAAAGAACACCAGGTATAGATGAGAACCGTTTACACACTTTCTCACACACACAGATGTAAAACAGTATGTTCACATTTGTACATCATGGAGATGTGTGTTGTCTCAGTGGTAGTTCAAGAACCTGCATATGGGATATATAACAACGTCTTGGCTACAGTAGGGAGGTTCTACAAATGCAAGTCACATGAAAAGGACTTTCCCAGTGCGTATAAAAAGCTAAACTCAGTCCAACCCTATAATAAGCCATTTAAGGACGGCATGGAATGTTTATCGACAGTTTCCCTCCCATCATGCAGTTCTCCCAGCAGGGCCTGGATTGGTAATCACATGCTCAGGTGACTGCATTATGAGTCATTATGGCAGCTAGAGAAACTAAAGCCCTGGTGAGGCTACAGTGAGAGTCAGCCATGCAGGCAAAACAGCTGTCTGCTGCTGCCTATCAAGAGGTCCTGTATGGCTTAGTTTATAGAGCATGGCACTAGCAACGTCAGGATTGTGGGTTTTATTCCCGGCCACCCATACATAAAATGTATGCATGCATGACTAAGTCGCTTCGAATAAAAGCGTCTGCAAAATGGTATATATTATTATTGTTAAGCTTAGTCATGAAAGCTTTGCCAAAGTCTTGTGGTACTACAATGAGATACTATATGAATGTATCCACGAAGAAATGCTCAGTTGAAACTTTTAGCTACGGTGTTCCCCAAATGAACACCACCCAGGTCAGTCTTACTGTATTTTCTAATGTAGTGTGTGATGTTTATTTCAGCTGAATGGTAAGGGTTCTCTGTGGTGTGTGGACCCAGAGTACAGGCCTAACCTGATCCAGGCCCTGAAGAAGCAGCACTTCCCTGCAGCACATGCCTTCTGCACACCGCCTGCCTCCCCACCGCCTGCCTCCTCACCGCCTGCCTCCTCACCCCATAGACATCTCTTCCTGCAGGGCTGCTCTCTCAAAGGTGAGTCCTACCCCCCCCAACTTAACTTGCAAGAACACTTTTAGCACTCATCTGTTCTTGTGAGGCTCTAACAGAGGCTCCAGTGTGACAGTGGACAAGGAGTAGGTGCAGCGAAAACCAGCAAACCTTTACACAACACACAACTCTTATAAAAAAAAAAAAGAAGTATTTCACCTTTATCTAACCAGGTAGGCCAGTTGAGAACATGTTCTCATTTACAACTGCGCCCTGGCTAAGATAAAGCAAAGCAGTGCGACAAAAATAAACACAGAGTTACACATAATCTCTGCTGGTGATCACACCTCAGATTCTATAGAAATATGATTCATATTAAATTAGATCCAGTTTCAGCTGTATGTCATTTCAAATTCACATGGTTGTTGCCTCTGCACATTTTCGTCATGCAGACATTCAACATAACCATCCTCATCTTGAAAATCCATAGCGGCCATCGAAGGCCTTTAAGTTACTATAGCGGCCGTGAATAGTCTTGTTTTTCTAACAATATTATCTGTGTCAATATCGCAAAATGTACTTGCTAACAACCTGTTGTCGTATTTGCGTGGCTGTCATCAACCAGATGTCAAGGTGAGTGAAATATGTCAACGACAGATATGTTTGCTGCGGTCAATGTTTGATGCTGTGAAAGTCCTGTCATGTCAACTGGTACAGGCGAGCACATCAGTGGTGAAGCTCGAATGATTGCTCTGTCTCATGGATAGTTGCAGTGTTTAGCTGTATATATTCTGCTAACTAGTTGGTTGTTTTGTTTTGATGTAATTCATATGGAAACAGCTCAAGCTGCTTGCTATAGCTAGCTAACTAGTTAGTCTGTCAGACAAAAGTTGTGTAGTGGTACATTTTGGCAGCCCTCAGTCAACCTCAGTTGTCATTTTCACGAGCTACCCATACAGACAACCAGCTAACCAGCTGAAATGAAGGCTAGAGTCATTTGTGTTTATCTGTTGGGTTTAGGTTATGGTTTGTTAGGTTGACATTGCCTGATTTTCCTATTATTTGACAGCTTAGTGGTCGTGTTAGGGTATTGGAGCACATTTGATATACGTTTACATAGCCAGCTAACAAGTTGCTTGTTTTGTCCTGTTTTCCTGATGCAATTAATTTGGAAACTGTCCCAGCTTTGTAAATAATCAGCTAACATTAGAGAAAGAGAGGGAGAGGTGAAGGAGCTGAGAGACAAGGCAAGAAGGGCCTATGCCATCAAAAGGAACATAAAATTCGACATACCAATTAGGATCTGGCTAAAAATACGTGAATCAGTTATAGAACCCATTGCCCTTTATGGTTGTGAGGTCTGGGGTTCGCTCACCAACCAAGAATTCACAAAATGGGACAAACACTAAATTGAGACTGCATGCAGAATTCTGCAAAAATATCCTGTGTACAACGGAAAACACCAAATAATGCATGCAGAGCAGAATTAGGCCGATACCTGCTAATTATCAAAATCCAGACAAGAGACGTTAAATTCTACAACCACCTAGAGAGAGAAGTAGTTGTAGAATTTTGATAATTAGCAGGTATCGGCCTAATTCTGCTCTGCATGCATTATTTGGTGTTTTACGTTGCTTTATCTTGAACTCAGTAATCTACAGCAGCATTCTAGAATACGATTGGGGTCTAAAGGGTTAATTGTCATTTTAGTCATTGTTTGATTTCAAACCAGAGGCCTCAATGTAGATTATTCTGATCTGAATCCTCTCCTTTCTTTCTCCCCCCGACCCTCTTGTTTGGTAACCTTGACTACAGAGGCCCTGCTGATAATTCTCCAATCCTCTCGGTGATTAGAAATCATTTAGAGAACCCGAAGTGTGGTATGGCAGGAGCTAGGAAACCTCCCTCTAGCCCCTCGACTGGCCACACACACACTGGTTATTTCACTGACCTCCATGCATGTTCTCTCCTCTTCCAGAGTCTGACATAGATGCTGCCACTGCCATGATGCTCTTAAACGCCGCCCCTGGCCATCACCATGCCAATCCATGTAAGAGACTCCACCCCACACCATGCCTCTTCCACTTCTCTCTCTGTCTACATCTTTTAACTACTACTCAACCCCCTTCTCTCTCTCTACACCTAACTACTCTCTCTCTCAATTTAAGGGCTTTATTGGCATGGGAAACATATGTTAACATTGTCAAAGCAAGTGAAGTAGATAATTCGTTTATTTCACTTTTGTTTATTAACAGTAAACATTACACTCACAGAAGTTCCAAAARAATAAAGACATTTCAAATGTCATTATGTCTATATACGGTGTGGTAACGATGTGCAAATAGTACAAAAGGGAAAATAAATAAACATGGGTTGTATTTACAATGGTGTTTGTTCTAAACTGGTTGCCCTTTTCTTGTGGCAACAGGTCACAAATCTTACTGCTGTGATGGCACATTGTGGTATCTCTCTCTCTCTGTCACCCACCCGTTTTCACACTTTCATCTATCTTTTTATTGCTTTTGCATCCCTCACCCAGCATCTATCCACCCTTGTAACACATATCCCTGTCTCTCCATTGATGCATATATGCACTCAACAGCACAGTTGAAGTCCCACTCACATATTGTCATTCTAAGCCAGACAAGGTTGCATATAGACATCTCTTCATGTCAATAACCGGAAGACTTAGAAGGGGAGCACACCATCCACCGCCTCCGAGTATATTACTCGCCAATGTCCAGACAACAAGGTGGACGAAATTAGGGCACAAATTGCCTTCCAGAGAGACATCAGAGATTGTAACATTGGCATGGCTTACTCTGGCTTGGCTTACTCTGGCTTACTCTGGATATGTTGTCAGAGTCGGTACAGCCACCTGGTTTCTTCACGCATCGCGCCGACAAACAAACATCTCTCTGGTAAGAAGAAGGGCAGGGGTGCATGGTGTAATCATAACATACAGGAACTCAAGTACTTTTGTTCACCTGACCTAGAATTCCTTACAATCAAATACCGACCGCATTATCTACCAAGAGAATTCTCTTMGATTATAGTCACAGCCATGTATATTCCCCCAAAGCAGATACCTCGAAGGCCCTGAAATAACTTCACTGGACTCTATGTAAACTGGAAACCATATATCCTGAGGCTGCATTTATTGTAGCTGGGGATTTTAACAAAGCTAATCTGAGAACAAGGCTTCCTAAATTCTATCAGCATATCGAATGCGTGACACGAGCTGGTAGCATTCTGGATCATTGCTACTCCAACTTCCACGATGCATACAAAGCCCGCCCTCCCTTCGGCAAATCTGACTGACTCCATTTTGTTGCTCCCAGCCTATAGACAGAAACTAAAACAGGAAACGCCCGTGTATGGTCTATCCAACACTGGTCTGACCAATCGGATTCCACGCTTAAAGATTGCTTCGATCACGTGGACTGGGATATGTTCCAGGTAGCCTCAGACAACAACATTGACGTATACGCTGACTCGGTGAGCGAGTGTATTAGCAAGTGCATCAGTGATGTTGTACCCACTGTGGCTATTAAAACCTTCCCTAACCAGAAACCATGGATTTATGGCAGCATTCGCGCAAAGCTGAAAGCACGAACCACTGCTTTTAATCATGGCAAGGCGACTGGAAACATGACCGACTACAAACAGTGTAGCTATTCCCTCCGCAAGGCAATCAAACAAGCAAAGCGTCAGTATAGAGACAAAGTAGAGTTGCAATTCAATGGCTCAAACACTAGACGTATGTGGCAGGGTCTACAGACCATCACGGATTACAAAAAGAAAACCAGCCCCGTCGCGGACATCGACGTCTTGCTCCAAGACAAATTAAACAACTTATTTGCTAGCTTTGAAGACAATACATTGCCACTGACACGGCCCGCTACCAAAGCCTGTGGGCTCTCCTTCACCGTGGCCAACATGAGTAAAACATTTAAACGTGTTAAACCTCGCAAGGCTGCCGGCCCAGACGGCATCCCTAGCCGCATCCTCAGAGCATGCGCAGACCAGCTGGCTGGTGTGTTTACGGGCATGTTCAATCAATCCCTATCCCAGTCTGCTGTGCCCACATTCTTCAAGATGGCCACCATTGTTCCTGTTTCCAAGAAAGTCATTTAGTTCAGTTACCTTAGCTATCGCCCCGTAGCACTCACTTCTGTCATCATGAAGTGCTTTGAGAGACTAGTCAAGGATCACCTCCACGCTAGACCCACTTCAATTTGCTTACCGCCCCAATAGTTCCACTGACGACGCAATCGCCATCACACTGCCCTATCCCATCTGGACAAGAGAAATATCTATCTAAGAATGCTTTTCATTGACTCCAGCTCAGCATTTAACACCATAGTACCCTCCAAACTCGTCATTAAGCTTGAGACCCAGGGTCTCGACCCCGCCCTGTGCAACTGGGTTCTGGACTTTCTGGCGGGCCGCCCCCAGGTGGTGAGGGTAGGAAACCATCTCTATCCCGCTGATCCTCAACACTGGGGCTCCACAAGGGTGCGTTCTCAGCCCTCTCCTGTACTCCCTGTTCACCCATGACTGCGTGGCCATGCACGCCTCCAACTCAAACATCAAGTTTGCAGACGACACTACAGTGGTAGACTTGATTACCAACAACGACGAGACGGCCTACAGGGAGGAGGTGAGGGCCCTCGGAGTGTGGTGTCAGGAAAATAACCTCACACTCAACGTCAACAAAACAAAGGAGATGATCGTGGACTTCAGGAAACAGCAGAGGGAGCACCCCCCTATCCACATCGACGGGACAGTAGTGGAGAARGTGGAAAGTTTTAAGTTCCTCGGCGTACACATCACGGACAAACTGAAATGGTCCACCCACACAGACAGTGTGGTGAAGAAGGCGCAACAGTGCCTCTTCGACCTCTCAAGGCTGAAGAAATTTGGCTTGTCACCTAACACTCAAACTTTTACAGATGCACAATCGAGAGCATCCTGTCGGGCTGTATCACTGCCTGGTACGGCAACTGCRCCGCCCAAAACCGCAAGGCTCACCAGAGGGTGGTGCGGTCTGCACTACGCATCACCGAGGGCAAACTTACCTGCCCTCCATGACACCTACAACACCCAATGTCACAGGGAGGCAAAAAAAAGATCATCAAGGACAAGAACCACCCGAGCCACTGCCTGTTCACCCCGGTATCATTCAGAAGGCGAGGTCAGTACAGGTGCATCAAAGCTGGGACAGAGATTGAAAAACAGCTTCCATCTCAAGGCTATCAGACTGTTAAACAGCCATCACTAACATACACACTCAATTCTCTGGCCACTTCAATAAATGGATTTAATAAAAGGTGTCACTTTAATTAATGCCACCTTAATAATGTCTACATATCCTACATTACTCATCTCATATGTATATACTGTATTCTATACCATCTACTGTATCTTGCCTATGCTGCACGGCCATCGCTCATCCATATACACTGCTCAAAAATATAAAGGGAACACTAAAATAACACATCCTTTTTCTTTACATAGTTGAATGTGCTGACAACAAAATCACACAAAAATTATTAATGGAAATCAAATTTATCAACCCATGGAGGTCTGGATTTGGAGTCACACTCAAAATTAAAGTGGAAAACCACACTACAGGCTGATCCAACTTTGATGAAATGTCCTTAAAACAAGTCAAAATGAGGCTCAGTAGTGTGTGTGGCCTCCACGTGCCTGTATGACCTCCCTACAACGCCTGGGCATGCTCCTGATGAGGTGGCGGATGGTCTCCTGGGGGATCTCCTCCCTGACCTGGACTAAAGCATCCGCCAACTCCTGGACAGTCTGTGGTGCAACGTGGCGTTGGTGGATGGAGCGAGACATGATGTCCCAGATGTGCTCAATTGGATTCAGGTCTGGGGAACAGTGGGCCAGTCCATAGCATCAATGCCTTCTCTTGCAGGAACTGCTGACACACTCCAGCAACATGAGGTCTAGCATTGTCTTGCATTAGGAGGAACCAGGGCCAACCGCACCAGCATATGGTCTCAACAGGGGTCTGAGGATCTCATCTCGGTACCTAATGGCAGTCAGGCTACTCTGGCGAGCACCATGGAGGGCTGTGCGGCCCCCCAAAGAAAATGCCACCCACACCATGACTGACCACCGCCAACCGGTCATGCTGGAGGATGTTGCAGGCAGCAGAACGTTCTCCACGGCGTCTCCAGACTCTGTCACGTCTGTCACATGTGCTCAGTGTGAACCTGCTTTCATCTGTGAAGAGCACAGGGCGCCAGTGGCGAATTTGCCAATCTTGGTGTTCTCTGGCAAATGCCAACGTCCTGCACGGTGTTGGGCTGTAAGCACACCCCCCTGTGGACGTCGGCCCTCATACCACCCTCATGGAGCTGTTTTCTGGCCGTTTGAGCAGACACATGCACATTTGTGGGCCTGCTGGTGGTCATTTTTGCAGGGCTCTGGCAGTGCTCCTCCTTGCACAAAGGCGGAGGTAGCGGTCCCTGCTGCTGGGTTGTTGCCCTCCTCCGGCGCTCCTCACACGTCTTCCTGATTGTACTGGTCTCTCCCGGGTGGCGCAGTGGTCTTGGGGCACTGCATCCAGTGCAGCTGCGGCCCCGCAGAGTCTCTGGTTCGGCCCAGGCTCTGGTGTCGCAGCCAGGCCGCAACCCCGGAGAGATTCCGTGGGGCGCAACGCACAATTGGCATAGCGTCTCGGGTTTAGGGCACGGTTTGGCTAGGGAGGGTTTGGCGCGTAGGGATATCCTGTTCAGTAGTAAAAAATGTAATAAAATGTATGCACTCTGATGTAATCGCTCTGGAATAAAGGTCCTGCTAAAAATGACTAAAATGTAAGAATGTAAATGTAACTTGCCTGTCTCCTGGTAGCAGCCTGCCCTGGCTCCTGGACACTAACGGCTGACAGACACAGCCAAAAACCTTCTTGCCAACAGCTCGCATTGTGTGGCATCCCTGGAATGAGGCTGGCCAACTAACTGACCACTTGTGTGGGTTTTGTGACTCCGTCTCATGCTAGCACTAGGAGTGAAAGCACGCCAGCATTCAAAAGTGACGGCAAACATCAGCCAGGAGTGCATAGGAAACTGCAGAAGTGGTCTGTTGGTCACCACCTGTGCAGAACCACTCCTTTTTTGGGGTGTTTGCTAATTGCCTATAATGTTCCACCCTTTGTTCTATTCCCTTGCACAACGAGCATGTGAATTTATGGTCAATACAGTGTGTTGTGGCTCTGCTTCGGCTTTTCCCTCTTCGGGCCTTTTTTTTTTTCCTAAGTGGACAGTTTGATTTCACAGAAGTGTGATTGACT
This sequence comes from Salvelinus sp. IW2-2015, assembly GCF_002910315.2. NCBI lineage: Eukaryota > Metazoa > Chordata > Actinopteri > Salmoniformes > Salmonidae > Salvelinus > Salvelinus sp. IW2-2015. Next base: position 70,753,231 of record NC_036858.1, on the reverse strand, counting down.
TGGAGTTACATTGTGTTGTTTAAGTGTTCCCTTTATTTTTTTGAGCAGTGTATTTATATGTCCGTATTCTTATTCATCCCTTGTGTGTGTATAAGGTAGGTGTTGTGAATTTGTTAGATTACTTGTTAGATATTACTGCACTGTTGGAACTAGAAGCACAAGAATTTCGCTACACTCGCATTAACATCTGCTAACCATGTGTATGTGACCAATAAAATTTGATTTGTTGTATTTTCTCCCATGTCTTCTCATAGTGTTCATTCGACGAGACACTTCTGCCACTGCTGTTGCTATCAATTGTTATGAATGTTAATTACTGTTGTCTGCTGAACAGAGACACTGCCTAGCCCGCCGCTTATTTGATTAAAAACACTTTCGTCTTTATCACATAACCTACTCCTACTGCCCCTGTTGCATCCTGAAACGCTCTTTCTTTAGTGTCAGGATGTTCTCCTCCTCCCTCTAAATCTTGCTCTCTCCCGCTCCTCTTCTTTCCCTCCCTGTCCCAGGTGATCCAGAGAGTCCCCTGGACCTGTCCCGGCCAGACTTGGTCCTGGTGAGCAGCGATCCTAACCAGGACCACAACTACAGCAGTATGGCCCTGCAGCGCTGCTCCTCCCGCTCCTCCTCCTCCTCCTCCCTCGACGATGGAGGCCCCTCCCCCGGCCATGCCCGCCACAGGCCCCGTACATGCCGCGCCGGCAGTGAGGGTTTCCATAGCGACGAGGACGACTCCGACCTCGGGGACCGGGACGAGAGAGGCGGCCGCCCCCGGCCTGCTCCTCGCCGCTCCACCTCTTCGGTGAAGCACCCGGCGGGTAAGAGGGCCCGTAGGGAGCTGACAACCAACCCAGAGCTGGATGAGGAGCTGAAGGAGGCGGCCGGGTCTCTGCTCCACCTGGCTGGAATCCGTACCTCCATGGACCTTAACAAACGCAGTGCCAAGAGCAAAAAACTGAACAGGAAATGAGGTTGTCATACTTTCCTGCCCTCAGACTCCTGCCCCTGTAACCCCTGACCCCTGATCTGATCATGTGTTCTGATTGGTCTTGGTTGTGCCTCCTTTTCTGGTTGCTGATTTTTAAGCCTGTTTTTGGTTTGACACATCCCTCACTATCCAACACAAATGGCAATAGTATCATTGACACAGGAGAACAAAGCCATATGGAGACTTTTGTAACTGGGGTGTATCAGGTGGGTGGGTCAGGGTAAAACTGGGATGTTTGAGGACTACTGAGAAGAACCATCAYAAAACTGCTTGTTTCTGATGGCTTCGCTGCAGATCCTCAACTCAAATAATGTTTTGGGGGATAAGACGGGAAAAGCTTAAAGTTTTTATAACTCAAGGCGTTGCATGCTTCCTCAACCTGTATCCTCTTCCAAGAGAATGTGTGCATGTCTCTAACAAACTAACCTCTCCTCATGTTGAAGTCAGTTTCTCCGTGCTGAAGATGCCACTGTTTTTTGATAGGTGACAACCTTGGTCTGGAATATCTTCCAAAAAGAGATGCAATAACTTAAACCACTTTTTATATTATTTTTTACTGTTGGTATTTTTCCTGGGTTGATGACGGTACTGCTGTTTAAAAACAACAGATTAAAGTAGTGCGGCTGATCGTAAACATCCTTACACGGAGTAGAACGCTGGACTGGGTCCATGTCAGGATTTAATAGCAGGGAGTGGAAACGTAACCAAGGGAATGTTGGAACTGCTACTGCCATGGTGGGCAGGGGAATAAAATAAAGGTGTCCGACTGCTAAATCAGGAAGAGTCCACTCTAGTCCTACTGAGAGAAACATCATTACATCTAGATCAGGAAGAGTCCACGAGTCCTACTCTGAGAGAAACAGAATTACATCTTCATTGCATTAGAACCTGCTCTTCCTCTGCTGACCCCTCTAATTCTGTCATTAATTATTTGCATTTAGTGTGTAAACTGAGAAATTACATTTAATATATTCTATCCTGTCTTGTCCCATCTTATCCTATGCAAGGTGTAGTGTAGATTAATCTGGCTGAAACTAAGCAAATGTTGTTGTAACCATAGTGATACCAAGACAATGCGCTTGGCATGAGGGCGCTCAGTTTTCAATCATGTAATACTAGTCACACCTACTCGAACGTTAGTATTCAGGCCAAAGGGAAGTTAAAACAAAGATGTTATAATAATGTTGTTGTGAGGTTAGATGGACAATGTTGTGAGACTTATTGTACTACTGCCCCTCCTGAATGTTGTTGGCTGACCCTGTGGCAGAGTTCAGACTGTGGTGACAGAAAAAGGCTTTGCTTCGTCGGAGGGCAAAATCAGGAAGTGCACCACTCTCCTCTCCACTGTACAGTGATGTGTTGAGGGCCAGTTGATTACATTGAGTTCAGTGACGGAAAGTACAGGATGTGGAAACAGAACTTGTGAAGTGATGAGGCCAGAGTGGTGCTCTTTGGAACTTGCATAAGTAAGCAAAATGCCAATATGCCCATATGATTAGAATAGCTTTTAGTTGGTGCACTGCAGTACAGTGTACTGTCCTCTGTCATGAGCCAACTTAAGTGCAAGTTAGGTTTCCACTTGTGTTGTATCACAGGAAATGCTAAATTAAGTCACGTTAGTAAGTATATATTGTATGCAGTGCCAAACATGAATTTGTGTCACAGAAGTGGAACTACCAAGGCCATTGCAGCCATCTTCCTCTTCTCACAGCATTTGTGACTGACAGTAATGTTGTTGCCCCTGTTTCTTAGAAGCCTGCCAACAGGAAATGTAGGAGAACTCTGACCTAGTCTGATATTCAGTTTATTTTGGTTGTTCTGGAATGGGAATCGCTGTATTCTGTGAATGGTAATTTTGTTCTTAGAACTAAACTGCAGTTCTCCTAAATAAGATGGACATGGAATACACTGGTCTTAACTGGATGTGAATAAACAAAGAACAAATGAATGGTGTCCATTTAAATTTATAATGGACTATTGAAAGGAACTTCTATCAAATAAAGGTAATTTGAAGTGAGTGGAAAGGTTACTTCCTCTCTCCCCTCTGGAAAATCCTTTTGATACTTATTTAGTTTTATTTTCTAAATGATATTTTACTGCCATAGACCACTATTTTCACTRTGTGTTATAGTGATTGTGTGTCTGAGAAAGTACTGTATATTGCCAATGTATATTGTCTTTCGAGCGGGTGTTTTTCAATTTAACCATGACTGCCAAGTTTTTCAATGTTTTGTTGATGGATAAAAGACTTGATTAACATTGATTCTGAACCATTTTTTTTGCCAACTGATGTTGTACAGAGAAGCAAAGGTAGACATTTCAGATGGCATTCCCTATCTTGATAGGGAAAGTTGATATAATCATCATAAAGGTGTTGAAGGGTATCTGAATTTGTACTGTTTGTTTAGATAATATTCTGACTGCCCTAAGTAGTCACACCATAGATATTAGTTGGCACCCCCTCTCCATGTTAGGATCCTGCCACCATAGATGTTGCCTACACTTACTGAAACTAAACACCCACATTTCTGAGGGTTGCCCTGGTGTTAGTCTTGGTACCCCCATGGACTTGTGTTTAAACGTAGATGGTTGAGAACAACTTCCAGTAACTGGTTCATGCTGTTGCTAGAAGAAAGCTCTTATCAGACTCAACATGAAGATGATCCTGAGTCTCTCAGTAAGTTCATGTTTTTTTATACTGAACAAAAATAATGCAACTAGCATTTTTACTGAGTTCATTTATAAGGAAATCMGTTAATTAAAATAAGAGGTCCTAATCTATGGATTTCACAAGGGTACAGCCATGGGTGAGCCTGGGAGCCAGACCGAGCCAATCCGAATGAGTTTCTCCTCCACAAAAGGGCTTTATTACAGACAAATACTCCTCAGCACCTCAGACTAATAAACACGACGAGGCACCCTAGGGGTCTGTATCGTCACCAGTAATGTTCGTGACACAGTGACAGATTATGCTAAACTCAAAGCTACATACATAGGATGCTTCATTGTTTGAAAATGTGTTGTATTGATTATGCGTTTTTATTTTCTCACTCAGTTGCAATTTATTGATTATGATAAAGCGTTTTGTCGCATTGAACTAACTAAAGCTGCCGACCCAGTATCCATCAGTCGTCTGCCATGTCTGTTAGACAGACCTTTTGGTTTGTGTATGCTAACCTGTTTATAAAGTTTATTTTCACCAAAGATATGCAATTTGCATTATATATGGTATTACAAAATAAATAAAATCTTGTTTTATCATTTTTGGGTCTGTTTGTTTTTACAAATGTTAACTTCTTTGATGAAATGGTCAAATTATAAAGACAAATCTGTCTAATAAAAGGATATACTGTATCAAGATAAATCTAATTTCTAAATTACCACTAACCAAAAATCCTTAAATGACATTGACATGGGTGCAATTGGGAAAATTATTATGCATTCAAAAACCTACACATTTGARCAACCAAAAGTGTTACAAAGTCCTTGGTTATGAAATCCCAAAAGTTCATGCTTTATTAATAAAATGTTGATTAACATCCCCACCTGCTGTTTAGAGCAGGTAATGACTAACCTTAAATGTAAGGGAGGTCAGAAGTGACTTGTAATGCAAATAATTATAGGTCCTGTTGTCCCAAGGGACAAACATCTTAGTCTAACATATTTTACTTAAAGCTTTACCCCATTTGACCACTCAGTGCTAACTGTGAAAATTGTCCAAATAATGAATTTCTACAATAAGGAACTCCGCCCTTTCTTGTGATAGTTACACATCAGGCAGTGCACTGCTCATGACTGCCAATTTAAGGCAAAAAAAACAACTTCTGCATGGAATTCTTTACAATTATAAAATAAAGCATATCCTACATCCAAGAGGATGTCTTACCCGATTGCCATTATAGTCCTAGATAATACAGCATCCTCTAGTGGTGAACCACTATTACATCAATGAGTTTACTTCTAAGATCAATCTGTTTTATTAGCAACTAGATAACAGAAAAATGTTATGTCCAGCATTAGGCCCTCGTGTAAAAATGTATTAAGCCTTAAGGCTGAGTTGGTAAAATTGTATTGCAATACTGTGACATTGTGTTCTAAGGATGTGTATTGATTGGCTTTGTATTGTGTGTGTGTGTGTGTGTGTGTGAGATCACACACACAACCCCAGGAAACATGCAAGGAATGATGGGATGCCATCTCTTACAGTAGCCATTTATGGTTCTACACTACAGCACAGAGCTAAGCTGATGTAAGAAACACAGAGCAGCGATACACACTGACTGGTGGTTGACAGTGTGATGATCATTTGATGGTAAGGGTGATTGAGCAGAGGGAATCTCACTGCTTCTGTAGTTTGTTGACAGTGCTATTGATGCTGTCAAAGAAGGAGCTGACAGACAGTGGAACAGTTAGTAGTCTCTTCCTAAAGCTGAGTGTGACTGAACAGTTACAAACAATGAATCAGTAGAAGATTTGCATCCATCTGATCTGTCCCTCTTTTCATTAGAGATGACATCTGATATGACAGAGACACCAAGCTAGTTTTTCCCCCTTTCAGCAACTATACTAGTGCATCAGGGTTGGGGTCAATTCCATTTCAATTTAAGAAGTAAACTGAATTTCAAATTCTCCTCATTCATGAGGAATTGTTTTCAGTTTCTGATTTCAAACGCAATCGACCCCATGCCTGGGCAATCCTTGGTTTGAGGCAAAGATGGTGGATAATGAAGATGTCTCAGAAAAGCAATTTACTATTGGCAGGGGAGCAACTTGGTTTTAGAAGTGGGGGGGACATAATAATAATAATTTTGATCCTGTTGGATAAACACGCCAAACAGCCAAACAGCCTACCCATCGCTCTGAGACGTCAGCATGGTCCTAAAGCACACYGTTGCCTTGTTTTGTATCACATTCCAATGACAAAACTGTGTGGGGGCATGTCCCTCCCGTCCCCAGTGAAAGTTGTGCCCCTGACTATTGGACAAAATGGTCAAGTGTGTGTTCTCTCKCTTGCTTGAGCATGCTTTCCCACGTGAGCTCACGGTTCCTCCATAATCTCTGGCATGCTCACTCGAGAGATGGAACTCCCACATACACAGACAGGATGTTTTCAGTGGGAAACTGCCGAATATCAACTGGCTCTGGTATACTTATCCCCCCCACCCACCCTCCCTCGCCCAACCAGAAAAACATTTGCTTGTGAGAAGTCTCGCTTTCTCTTCCATCTCTGGTTTGAGGTTTACGTCACCATTAGGCCAACTCCTAACAGATGGCGTCCTTTCCTACTTGACATTACTAGTCCTTCACAATGATCCTTCCGCCAACTGGACTCAAGGAAAGCAGAGCCTGGTGCCTCAGAGTAGAGTATAGGTCCATCTGTGGGTGAACATTCACTAGACTGGAGTGCATGAATAGATAGACATTTGACTGAGAGGAGGTAGTCTATTACCCATGATGCCATCCAAGGTCCCATACATGAAAGCTTTTTCCCTCTATTTCACTGACATGAATCATGAATGAGCTTTGCTCAGCAATTTCACAGATCAATGATCCATACATGAGGCACTATCTGACTGTCAGTATTTTTGCCTGACAATTGCCAAGTGACTGTGTCCCAAATGACCTTTGGGCCCTGTTCAAAAGTAGTACACTAAATAGGGAATAGGGTGTCATTTGTGACACARAGGTGTCTTGAGTGAATACACAATCAGTTTGCCACCAACCTCACAACATGTGCTCTATACAGCTGTCAGTCAGGAACTAAGTATCACGACAGCTGAACACAAAGGAGACCTCTGCTGATAAGTTCGCACTTGTGATTGATAAAGAAGTGTTTTTATTACACCGATTTACATAGACAGCGGAGCTGTGATAAAGGCCATGTACAGGAGTACTGCTGTCTGTCTGTAGGATTATTTGACTGGCATTGGCAGATCAACTCATGGTTCGAATCACAGTGACTCTTGGGGTGCCTAACGTGTCTTATGGGTGCCAGATGTCAATATCTTTGAGGGGGGCCGTATTGATATTTCAATTCTCATGGGGGCCTTGTTTTGATGCCCCCTCTAGCCCCCCTGTAATCCGAACCCTGTACGCAATCATGTGTGTCAGGGGGAAAGAAAAGGGTCATCCTGTCTATCCTACAGCAGGCAATCGGTTGTGTCAGATATGTCAGGAAGACTGTAATAATAAACCTATGCCATCTTCTACTTCAGACAACACAAAGAAACCACATTGACCAAATATATTTCCCCAATATCAGATGAATTGACAAATTACCTAGATCTACTTTGAAATGGAGTAGGCCTATAGTGCATGGCTTGGGCTTCAAATCAAATCAAATCTTTGTTGCATGCCCCGAATACAACAGGTGTAGACCTTACAGTGAAATGCTTACTTACAAGCCCATAACCTACAATGCAGTTCAGAAAAAAATGAAATAAATATAACTAATAGTTAAGGAGCAACAATAAAATAACAGTAGCGAGGCTATATACAGGGGGTTCCGGTACAGAGTCAATGTGCGGGGGAACAGGTTAGTCAAGGTAATTTAGGTAATTTAAGTAATATGTACATGTAGGTAGAGGTAAAGTGACTATGAATGGATAATAAACAGAGAGTAGCAGCAGTGTAAAAATGGGGGGGTGGGGACAATGCAAATAGTCTGGGTAGCCATTTGATTAACTCTTCAAGAGTCTTATGGCTTGGGGGTAGAAGCTGTTAAGCCTTTTTGACCTAGACTTGGCGCTCCGGTACCGCTTGCTGTGCGGTAGCAGAGAGAACAGTCTATGACTAGGGTGGCTGGAGTCCTTGGCAATTTTTTGGACCTTCCTCTGACACTGCCTGGTATAGAGGTCCTGGATGGCAGGAAGCTTGGCCCCAGTGACATACTCGGCCGTACGCACTAGCCTCTGTACTGCCTTGCCAGGCGGTGATGCAACCAGTCAGGATGTTCTCGATGGTGCAGCTGTAGAGCTTTTTGAGGATTTGAGGACCCATACCAGATCTATTCAGTCTCCTGAGGGGCAATAGGCGTTGTCGTGTCCTCTTCACAACTGTTTTGGTGTGTTTGGACCATGATAGTTTGTTGGTGATGTGGACACCAAGGAACTTGAAGCTCTCAACCTGCTCCACTACAGCCCTGTCGATGAAAATGGGGGCGTGCTCGGTCCTCCTTTTTCTGTAGTCCACAATAATCTCCTTTGTCTTCATCACGTTGAGGGAGAGACAGTTATCCTGGCATCACTGCCAGGTGTCTGACCTTGTCCCTATAGGCATTAACCATATAGGCATATAGCCCATGGCTTGGGCTTCATTAACCATAATTAACCATATAGGCATATAGCCCATGGCTTGGGCTTCATTAACCATATAGCCAGATCCAGATAGCTGATGTCCTGAAAGAGCTGCAAAACCTGGACCCGTACAAATCAGCTGGGCTAGACAATCTGGACCCTCTCTTTCTAAAATTATCTGCCGCCCTTGTTGCGACTCCTGTTACTAGTCTGTTCAACCTCTCTTTTGTATCATCCGAGATTCCTAAAGACTGGAACGCTGCCGCGGTCATCCCCCTCTTCAAAGGGGGTGACACTAGACCCAAACTGTTACAGACCTATATCCATCCTGCCCTGCCTTTCCAAAGTCTTTGAAAGCCAAGTTAATAAACAGACCACTGACCATTTTGAATCCCACCATACCTTCTCCGCTGTGCAATCCGGTTTCCGAGCTGGTCACGGGTGCAGCTCAGCCACGCTCAAGGTACTAAATGATATCATAGCCACCATCGATAAAAGACAGTACTGTGCAGCCGTCTTCATCGACCTGGCCAAGGCTTTCGACTCTAAGAATGCGGGGATTGACATCGGCAGACTCAACAGCCTTGGTTTCTCTAATGACTGCCTCGCCTGGTTCACCAACTACTTTTCAGATAGAGTTCAGTGTGTCAAATCGGAGGGCCTGTTGTCCGGACCTCTGGCAGTCTCTATGGGGGTACCACAGGGTTCAATTCTCGGACCGACTCTTTTCTCTGTATATATCAATGATGTCGCTCTTGCTGCGGGTGATTCCTTGATCCACCTCTACGCAAACGACACCATTCTGTATACATCTGGCCCTTCTTTGGACACTCCAAACGAGCTTCAATGCCATACAACACTCCTTCCGTGGCCTCCAACTGCTCTTAAACGCTAGTAAAACTAAGTGCATGCTTTTCAAACGATCACTGACCGCACCCGCCCGCTTGACTAGCATCACTTCTCTGGACGGTTCTGACTTAGAATATGTGGACAACTACAAATACCTAGGTGTCTGGCTAGACTGTAAACTCTCCTTCCAGACTCATATTAAGCATCTCCAATCCAAAATTGAATCTAGAATCGGCTTCCTATTTTGCAACAAAGCCTCCTTCACTCACGCTGCCAAACATATCCTCGTAAAACTGACTATCCTACCGATCCTCGACTTCAGGCGATGTCATTTACAAAATAGCCTCCAACACTCTACTCAGCAAACTGGATGCAGTCTATCACAGTGCCATCTGTTTTGTCAGCAAAGCCTCATATACCACTGCGACCTGTATGCTCTCGTCGCCAGACCCACTGGCTCCAGGTCATCTATAAGTCTTTGTTAGGTGAAGCTCCGCCTTATCTCAGCTCACTGGTCACCATAACACCCACCCGTAGCACACGCTTCAGCAGGTATATCTCACTGGTCATCCCCAAAGCCAACTCATCCTTTGGCCGCCTTTCCAACCAGTTCTCTGCTGCCAATGACTGGAATGAATTGCAAAAATCGCTGAAGTTGGAGACTTATATCTCCCTCACTAACTTTAAGCATCAGCTATCTGAGCAGCTCACCAATCGCTGCAGCTGTATACAGCCTATCTGTAAATAGCCCATCCAACTACCTACCTCATCCCCATATTGTTTTTATTTACTTTTTTTTGCACACCAGTATTTCTACTTGCACATCATCATCTGCATGTCTATCACTTCAGTGTTAATTTGCTAAATTGTAATTACTTCACTACTATAGCCTATATATTGCCTTACCTCCTTACTCCATTTGCGCACACTCTATATTGATTTTTTTCTATTGTTGACTGTACTTTTGTTTATCCCATTTATGTAACTGTGTTGTTGTTTTTTGTCGCAATGCTTTGCTTTATCTTGGTCAGGTCGCAGTTGTAAATGAGAACTTGTTCTCAACTGGCCTACCTGGTTAAATAAAGGTAAAAAAATWAATATATATATAGGCCTATAGCCCATGGCTTGGGCTTCATTAACCAAATATAGGCCTATAGACCATGGCTTGGGATTTATTAACCATATTGACCATGGCTTGGTATTCATTAATCATATATAATCCTATAGCCCATGGCTTGGGCTTCATTAACCATATAGGCCTTTGTTCTTCAGTCCTATTGTGGGCTACTAGCCCCCCGCACAGGACACAGGTTTTACGTTTCAATAGACTGTTCTGTACAGGAGACCCACGGGGTGTGCAGGGTTTGGTTCCAGACCAGTACTAACACACAGGTAATCGTGATGATTAGGCTACAGTAGGCTAATAATAGCAATAGTTCAGAAGGTAGTGAGTCCATAATAGCCTTTTTTGTTTCATTCTCAGTCGGTCAATTTCAGACATTACAGACACACATTCCTATTTGCAGTGGCAGGAAAAAACGGCCTACTTCGATGTGCTATTGGTGGATAGTCTTCCCATGTGATGTTCTTGTTGTCGGACGGTCGCTGTGTGCTAATGGCTCCTCCTGCAACAGTGATACGGAGCTGAGCAAGGGTTGCAGGGGCGACGCAAAAATATATATTTTTCTCGAGCCGCAGGAAAGGGTGACTTATTGCGCAATGTTTAAGAAAAAAACACTTTAGATTGCGTGCTTAGACGTCGTTCCAACTATAGAGAAGGGTTTGATTTATTTTATTCTAAACACCGCAAATGAACTCCGTCAGAGCAACCAGCAGAAGACCCAGGCGAGTGTCGAGGCCGCGCCCGGTACAGCCGGAAAGGAACAACCAGGAAAGAGGTAATGCATGTAACGTCACCGCTAAGCTAACTGGGCGCATTTTAAACCATTTCAGAAATACGTTGTTTCGGTTATTTGTTGACTCAAATTAAACGTTTGAATATAGCTATGTGGCTTTTACAAAAATAGGGTTGAAAACGTCTTTCCCGTTTGGCGGAGACGGTAGGAAACGCCGAGGCTTCTTGTTCTGTCGACAATCTCTTAGGCCGCGCTTTGTTTGGCTTGGTTTGTTCCTAGACCTTAGCGAATCCTTGCTGATCTTGACTATACTACAGGTCGTAGAAGAATGCCAGCTAACTAGCTAGATTGCTTAAACGCACCAACGACTAATAATACACGTGTAATAATGGTTAGCCCACGAGTTTGTCATGAGGTAGTTTTTTCTATTTTTTGGTAGTCTCGCTAGTGTTTATTGGCATGTAAAAGTTAGCCAGCTGGCTAGTACGCTAACGTAACAAGAAAATTGGCAACCCATGATGACGTTATCAGTAGACAACTAGCCAGGAACTACGCCTTTGTTTGAATARCTCTTAGGAAATTATCAAAGTGCACATTTACATACAATGATTGTTAAATTAGCACATTGGCGGCACATTTGTTTCTTTTAATTACGCCTTCCCTGTTAACTTAACCAAAGTTGCGTTTGGTCTTGAGACGAGTTGTGGTTGTGTTGGCTAACTAATATTAACGTTAGCTAAAGCAGTTAGGTAGTTGGCTATCTAGTCACATCAAATTGTAGAGAATAATATTGGTTATTATATTCAGCATGGATAGTTCAATTAACTACATAGTAGCTGAATAAATCACGTTTAGTTGTGGTTAACGTTACTCTCGCAAACTAAATTAGGCAGTTAGCTAAATTAGCTTGACGCATCTAAATTTGCTAGCTAGCTTATCCATTTTGTCTATGTGCGGCGTCTCACTACGGTAAATCACCCAGGTCTGGCTGTGTTGGGATTGACATCTGACGGGTAGACACCCATCAGCGTTGTCCCGAAGCGCACAGTGGGTTAGCAATGTGGTAACCAGGCATTCTTTCGAAAGATACATTGTTTACCTTTGAAATGTTATATGTGCGATAATCTCCAAAAATAGGCTCACTACCGGTACTTTGCCAGCTGATGTTTAGACAAAGATGACTAATTTCTAAATGCAGGGGAATTTCACCTGAAGGGACCAACCGTCACGTCAGCAGAGCTTTTTGTGAGTGCTAACTTTAGGTGATTCAGTTGGCTTGATAAAACTAGGTTTACTACAGTCAATTTGCCAGCTACGTTATTGTAATGACTATAAATTAACGTGACTAACTTGTTGAATAAGTGACAGATAGCCAGCACTAGTAGTACAGGATAGACCAAGCCATACAAATAACGTTAGCTGAGGCAGCTTCAACATAGTCAAGGCAGCTGTTCAAATGGTGATCTGAGGCCWCTTTGAATTGAAGAGGTGCATGTAACTTTTGCTAGCGAGGCTATTGGCTGCGTTTACACAGGCAGCCCAATTCTGAATTAGTCCATCTGCAGACCCTTACTACATGCCACACCCACTACATGTTGCGGACACTGCCATTAACGACTGCTAGCTAGGACACCGGCACACAGTGTCCTTCGCCAACGCCTGCGGAGCACTGCTTTCCCAGTTAATTGAATGTTACGGTAAGGGTAGTTGGGTTGGCTAAACTAGCTATCTACTTTTGCGCGCCATAAAGTTATGAGCTCGGGAGGCGAAGGACAGTGTACCAGTGTCCTTGCTAGTTAGCTACTTACCGTACTGTTAACAGAACTGCCGGAAAGCAGTACATGTCGGCGTGGACAAAGGACACTACCTAGCAGCCTTCTCCTGTGGTTATTTTTTTTTTTGTTGGGGGGGGGGGCTGTTGGCATCCTACGTTGATGCATTACCGCCATTTATTGTGCTGGAGTGTGGAGCAGAGACAGCGCTAGTAGCCTCAATAGCAGTGGCCACAGCATGTAGTAACCAGAGTCTACAGATATGTTATTGCAATTATTAGCTAAATAGCTGCTCTAATTGGTAAAAATATACCTCCAATTGTTAGAAAATATTTTCTCCTAATTAGTTATGCTGCGTTTAGACAGGCAGACAATTCTAATATTTTTCCCACTAATTGATCTTTTGACCAATCACATCAGAGATCCGTTCAACAAGGGAAATAGTTAGTGAACTTTGCCTAACATTAGCGAACATATTCCATTTGTTTTGTGTTAGCCGCGACAGTTTGAAAACGTTTGCGAACAGTCTGAAAACGTTTGCGAACAGTCTGAGAAGGTAGTATGTGGCGAATGGAAGTGTCTGCTTTGGGTCTAAACTGCCGCTAAAAATAGTCAAGTGGCCATGGAGACTTTCAACTGTATTTAGTAGGAATCGCCAAGTCATTTTCAGTTTGAATATTTTTGCTTTAAAAAGTCAGTAATCCTTACAAACAGTAGTTTGTCTTTTCACTAATATTTTGGAATGTGTATTCAAATCGTTCAACTGAAATTGTTACTCTGGCAAAATGTTCACCGCAAACAGAAGCCTTGTTAAACTCGCCTCAGATCTTTTCACATCAGATCTTTTTCAAAACTGAAAAAACAATGAGTGAAATAAAGATCTGAATTTGGCTGCTGTCTAAATGCAGTTTTAGGGAAACATATGAAGTTGAATAAGAATGTTTGCGACTGGCATTTGTGACCTGGGCATTGGTCTACTTCAGATATGGAATGRCATACACTAGAATAGAGATTAGCCCTAGGCTTCATTTACAGATTACAGGCCTACATATAGACATTTGCATTCTTCATCGGCCTGAAACACTGTTTTGTTTTTGTTACTACCACCTCTTAAACTGTTTCCAATCCATGTATCTGGTATTCTATTATATTAGATCTTCCTTTACTTTTGTACCCTAAAAACCTGAAATGTAATTTAGCTGATGTTGGCAAAATCATAAATGTGCCTCTGTTGCCAATTTCCATTGATCTGTTGGATGATTAACTAGTGGGGCACRGGAACCATGACAGGAACAATGCAGCTTAACCCTGGCTGTCTTTAGTAAGTGAACCCAGCTTCTTCTTATCAAGGTCTTTATTCTGTCTACTCCCCACCACCCCCAGGATCCCATCTCTAGTCTTGGTTTGTTCCCCAGTAATGATACATTGTTGATGCTAAAACTAAGGTGGAGCACAACCCGACACACTACGTGTCCTTTGTAGTGCTGACCCCATTTAGTCGACTGGTCGATTGTTTAGTCGATAGGCTGTTAGTCGACCGAGATTTCTTTAGTTGAGCAGTCGCAATTTTTTCGTGGTGCACAAGACACCCATCTGATTCGCGCCTTACTCAGTGGACTAATCCATTGCAGAGGCCACAGGGATGGCACAGTCCATCACTCTAATACATGTGATACTGACATTTTATGTGGTTATATTATTTAATAATGATGGTGCAATGCTAATAAATATAATATAATTTTATAACATGGGCTTTCCACCGCGTTCGATATGGTTGCTGTCCACGGTTCTGAGACGTAATCTTCAGTGCGGTGTAGAATTGGCACCTTTTCCAATCTTGCTATGTGCATAATAGCAAAATGAACCAGCATATTGGGATTGAGAACATTGCGGCGGAGGCAGCAGCAGCAGAGACGAGGAAAAAGTCCTTGCCTTAAGCCCTATTCTGACAGGATTAGTTTTACTGGCACAAGACACCACAACTGTAATTTTTGTCCCGTCTGAATCTGCCATGTCAATCATATGTACTTTGCAGAAGAGTTACAAATCCAGCCAGAATAATCAACAGTTTTTTGGCAAACTCCAAGGTCCTCTGATAATACTAGTCCCATGTGAATCTATATCCCTGTATTTTGAGATAAATGTCTGAGTTTGACAGGTGTTGCTCGTGGTTTGAGCAAGAAAACTAACTGATTGGACACATAGCCTATATTTGAAGGCCTACATGTATCAACTTTCACAGTGAATGCTTTTGTTCATATGTTTTGTGTGTATTAATTGAATATTGGCAAATGCATCATCAAAAAATATTGCGCATATTTAATGTAACCTTTGCTGTAAATGGATCACAAAGCAGCATACAACTGCCTAAACATTTGGAAGTAGAAAGTTCACTTTCGCATCCACAGCCTTAAAACTAATTGTAAGTGCAAGTGCACTGTTTAGTTCACATCTGAAGGCTGGGGGGCATTTAGGACGTCTTCTGCGGATSTCTAAAATATCCTAATATTTATGATCATACTTCCTCAGTTCTAATATTATGGTGACACTATACCAAAGATGGTTTGGTATGGTTTAGAAACTTGGGAACCAAGCTCTAATAATCAATGTAGCCCAGTTATCGCCTGGGCTCAATTTATTTAAAAAAGAAGGAATTACAGGGGGCAGTTTGGAAAAATCCGAATCACGTCCGAGTCATCCTCTGGAATAACGGACATTATGGGGTAATAATTACATAACCAACATTCTCTAGTATTACTAGTCCTGTGCGRATAGGGCTTAGCCTAGTTGTATAAGAAAATTGAGGATCGAGCAAACCCCAACTTGATTAGGTCTATAAATCAATAGCCTAACTGTTAAATGTGTCTGGCTTTATGTCATCCATATACAGTGCATTTTCATCAGTATTCAGACCCTTTACTCAGTACTTTGTTGAAGCACCTTTGGCAGCGATTACAGCCTTGAGTCTTCTTGGGTATGACTACAAGCTTGGAACACCTGTATTTGGGGAGTTTCTCCCATTTTTCTCTGCAGATCCTCTCAAGCTCTGTCAGTTTGGATGGGGAGCGTCGCTGCACAGCTATTGTCAGGTTTCTCCAGAGATGTTCGATGGGGTTCAAGTTTAGGGTCTGGTTGGCCACTCGAGGACATTGAGACTTGTCCCCAAGCCACTCCTGCGTTGTCTTGGCTGTGTGCTTAGGGTCGTTGTCCTGTTGGAAGGTGAACCTTTGTCCCAGTAGGAGGTCCTGAGCGCTCTGGAGCAGGGTTTGATCAAGGATCTCTACTTTGCTCCGTTAATCTTTCCCTCGATCCTGACTAGTCTCCCAGTCCCTGCCGCTGAAAAACATCCCCACAGCATGATGCTGCCACTATCATTTACATTTACATTTTAGTCATTTAGCAGACGCTCTTATCCAGAGCGACTTACAGTAGAGTGCATACATTTTATTACATTTTTATTTTTTATTTTTTTTACATACTGAGACAAGGATATCCCTACCGGCCAAGAGCAGACGCTCTTATCCAGAGCGACTTACAGTAGAGTGCATACATTTTATTACATTTTTTTTACATCATGCTTCACTGTATGGATAGGTTACCATGGTAATGCAACTCAAGTCATGTGCCTGTGAGATTGAGTCTAATAGCTGCGTTGTCTTCTCTTTCCTAGCAGTTGAAACTCAAAAGTTGAAAAACAACCTAGCTCGTGMACAAAACTATGTAAATAGTTAAACACAAGGACAGTCTCACTTTAGTTTGAAGTAAATTAGACCAACTTTTATGCCTGTGCAGAGCGCTTCTAAAAACAAATCTTTAACTCCGCTCTTCACTTGCGCACAGTCCCTAACCAGGCAGTGTTGCAGCTCGAAGTGGGATAGGCTGTATAGGATTCATAGTTCTTTGACTTTGCGCAATTCATTTACCAGCTATGAAACAAAATGGCAGAAATACTTTGTAAAATAAATGCTCCAATGGTTTTCAATGTGATCATACTTTACTATTTTTATTAACGAATACAAGTGAAGTGCTCACTCCGTGACATCCTGACCACCCGCCAAAGAGCTGGTGAAATAGACATCTTATCCGCCAATGCCAAAATCTACCCGCGGGTGTCAATTTTAGGCCCTGCGTGCAACTATAGTTTTCCTCAACAGAAAATACACTAGTGCAACACATTTGGCAGAAAATAACTTCATTTTCATCAGATGACAACAGAAGTGCAACATTATTTGACTAGCAGCCACACAAGTAAATGAGCTTACAATGAAAAAGCAAGGTATTTTTTGCAAAAATTATGCATGGCCATCATATTTCTAATGTTAACCATAGAATGTAGCCAGCTACATTTCCTAATGTTTTTATTGAAGTTAATCTGGCATTTTACCGGACCAAAGTATGCTACACTGAGAAAAGTATCTACACATCAGTCAGAGCGCTGTCTGCTGCTAGAATGCCAGTTCGTGAATTCTCATCCAAGTGGAGAAGTGCAACTGAAGCACAAAATGAGTCTGATGCCGACTAGAAATTACAATAATAAGCATTTTTAGATCTGCGTGTACAAAACGCAGCAAGATATTTCTTAAGCGGTCTATCTTTTTTCTTTGAGAAAACAAAGAATTGTGCGTTAACGCGACCCTGTAGAACACTGCTGTGCATACGCCTATACGCTTTGGACTATGATAGACACTAGAAGGCTCTGTGCAACATTGCTAGAAGGCTGAACTTTAATCTGTTGTATTTCTCCCAACTTTTGTCATAGTCTGCTGATTCCTGAGGGAATGAATCCTGTCTCAATGATTTATATAAACATCATATATATATATATGCATACATACATACACTCAGTTTATCAGGTACACCCCTCTAGTACTGGGTCGGGGGCCTCCTTTGTCTACAGAACAGCCTGAATTCTCTGGGGCATGGAAACATTGCTCCAATGGTATCAAGGAACCTAACGTGTGCCAGAAACTTGCTCCACATCATTACACCATTGACACCAGGTAGGAGGGGACTATGGCCTCATGCTACTTACGCTAAGTTGGACCATGCGCCGTTTTCCCACTCCTCAATTGTCCAGTGGCGTGATCGCCTGCCCACTGGAGCTGCTTCTTCTTGTTTTTATCTGATTGGAGTGGAGCCCGGGGTGGTCGCCTGCTGTAATGGCTCATCCGTGACGAGGACTAATGAGTTGTGTTCCGAGATGCCGTTCTGCACGCCGTTATTTGCCTGTTTGAGGCCCACCTGTTAGCTTGCACGATCCTTGCCATTCTCCTTTCTCCTCAACAAGCTGTTTTGCCCCACCACGCTGCTGACTGGATGTTTGTTTGTTTGTCGCACCATTCTCGGTAAAGCCTAGACACTGTCATGCGTGAAAAGCCCAGGAGGCCGGCCGTTTCTGAGTTACTGGAACCGGCGTGCCTGGCACCGATGATAATACCATGCTCAAAGTCGTTTAGATCGCTCGTTTTGCCCATTACGTTCAATCGAACAGTAGCTGAATGCCTCAATGCCTGTCTGCCTGCTTTATGTAGCAAACCACGGCCACCATTTTCTTGAACAGGTGTACCTAATAAACTGGCAGCAGTGTATATTGGCCCAGAGCCATATATATCTATCTATATGCCTCTTGATAGGCCTATCATGTGATTTAGCCTATGTGTGTCTATGGTTAGGCTTGATACAAACTGACAGGCCCTGTGAAACCTTCCCTGTCTGTGTGACACAATGTACACATACATAGACGTTCTGACCCTGATGCCCTGAGGGGTAGCCTAGTTCACTAAGCCAGCTGATTTGCCATATCTTGTTTGTACAACTGACCGTTCAGGTTATTATCATTGTCATGTTGTGAATCGTTTGTACCATGTCTTCCGGGCATAAGACGTGGCTTTTTCAGACCTGCTGCATCTGAAACTACGATGTGGTTTTGATGATGTAATAGTCTTTGGACCTAGTGAAGGTCACGGATTAGAAGTTTAGTAGTGGGAAGGACTGGTCTGGAATCATTGCTGTTCTTGATTTTTTYCCCCCCCGTTGCCATTAGCCTACGCCCCCAAACAACTCTTAACTCTTTATTGCTGATCGGCCTGCTCCTGTTCGTCAGGCCTGGAATCTGATCTCTTCTCAGAGTTCAATAGTCATGAACAGGGCCCAAATTAACTTTTTTGTTATATTCAACCACGGTGGCAGGTAGATGAGGAAAAATCTATCAGCCATTCAGATTGTTTACCAGCCAAAATAATTTCCCCCATAATTACATAAACTGATGACCATGCTTTGTATTGTTTCCAGAACAAGAAATGTATTAGTAAGAAGTAATGTGGCATATTGCTCAATTTCATTTCATTTGTTATTTTAACCAAAATATCAGATGAGAAAAAATGTTCAGCAGCTCCTTTAAGGGGGGGAGGTTACCGTGGTAATGTGGCCACGAGGTGTGAGCGAGAATGTGACTAGTAGTAGACAGCTTCTCTTCGACATCAGTGGAAGCAGCACATTCAAACTAACATTAAAGAAAACAATGTAAATAGCCAAGAAACATGCACAAAAAACAGCCATAACAATGACACTTTGCTGACTTGAGTAAATTAGACCAACGTTTATGCCTGTTTATGCCTCCAAAAATTAATCTATCAGCGCTTCACTCAGTACGCAAAGCTGTTGCTGCGCAAGGTGGATTGTAGGATATGTATTTATTTGTGCTATAAGCAGCTATGAAACAAAACAGTAGAAATACTTTGAAAACAGCTACTTCAGCGTTTTTCTGCTAGAAATCGCAACTCGCACATATGCCCATACTTGACTTTTCACAAATGCGAATGTAATGCTTGCACTGTAGAGCCCTGCAAATTGACCACATGCCAACGTGGCTGGTGAAGTAGACATTCTTACCCGCCAATACCTAAAACCTACCCGCATTTGTCGGGTGTTAATTTTATGCCCTGGTCATGAAGCTGCTGCTTGCAAAGACATGATAGGATAGAGGCTGGTTTTGTTGTTGCTACCCTCTAGGGAGATCTTTGTAACTCTTTTAAGTATATTTAGTCCGTGGCATGCAATATTCTGAAAGGCCTCTCTGCCGTGTGTAATTTGTGTAGTTTGTTTCCCAGACACACCAAGCCCCGCCCCCTGTCACTCGAGCAGTGGTTCTTCCTCACTTTTATATTCACGAGAAGTTTCCATGCTGTTCCGTTAGGTCAAATGCAGTCAACAGATTGTTCCAAACAAGAACAATGCGTCTTTCCACTTACTATAAATTGTTMTATTTCCATGATTCCAACAGTTCACCCAAGTGTTTTGATCTATTTTGCAAGTCAAATCACAATCTTTGGTTAAACAAATTATAATAATGCTATTGGATTTTTTTGGCCCTTATAATGCTGAAGAAAGAGATTGAAGACCACAGTGGTTTAGTTAGTGGGAAATGACTACAGTTAAAGGGGAGGATAGCCAATGCTATCACATGTTAAAGGGGAGATTAGACTGGAGAATTAGAATTAGTGAGAAGGCTTTTTTTCCCCCTTCAAGTAATTCTATGATCAGCACACACCACCATCCATGTGTCTCTGGTCATGCTATCCTGGTCCCCTGGGTTCTATCACCTGCTCTGTTCAGCACAACTGTTGATACTCAATAGACTGGGTCACGTTCAGTTGGCATGACATGTCCTATGAGAACTCGAAGGGGAGGAGGGGTTCACGATAGTCAATGGTTTCACACAGACAGATTCATGAAAGTCACCATCGCAAGTAATAAACCATGCAAGTGATATTTGCTATGGGTTACTTTTGTTAGGTAGCCTAAACAGGTAGGCTGCTAGCATTGTGATCACTGGTCTGTGAATGAAGCCAGATGGTAAAACGTCAGTTTCATGCATATTTTTGTATGTACACTACCGTTCAAAAGTTTCGGGTCACTTACAAATGTCCTTGTTTTTGAAAGAAAATCACATTTTCAGAAATACAGTGTAGACATTGTTAATGTTGTATATGACTATTGTAGCTGGAAATGGCCAAATTTTATTTTTAATGGAGTATCTACATAGGCGTACAGAGGCCCATTATCAACAACCATCATTCCTGTGTTCMAATTGCACGTTGTGATAGCTAATCCACGTTTATCATTTTAAAAGGCTAATTTATCGTTAGAAAAGCCTTTTGCAAATATGTTAGCACAGCTGAAAACTGTTGTGCTCATTAAAGCAGCAATGAAACTGTCCTTCTTTAGACCAGTTGAGTATCTGACGCATCAGCATTTTKGGGTTCGGTTACAGGCTCAAAATGGCCAGAAACAAAGACCTTTCTTCTGAAACTCGTCAGTCTATTCCATGTGAGAAATTRCCAAGAAACTGAAGATCTCGAACAACGCTCTGTACTACTCCCTTCACAGAACAGCGCAAACTGGCTCTAACCAGAATAGAAAGAGGAGTGGGAGGCCCCGGTGCACAACTGAGCAAGAAGAGAAGTACATTAGTGTCTAGTTTGAGAAACAGACGCCTCGAAAGTCCTCAACTGGCAGCTTCATTAAATAGTACCCCCAAAACACCAGTCTCAACGTCAACAGTGAAGAGGCGACTCTGGGATGCTGGCCTTCTAGGCAGAGTTGCAAAGAACAAGCCATATCTCAGACTGGCAAATGAAAAGATTAAGATGGGCAAAAGAACACACACTGGACAGAGGAACTCTGCCTAGAAGGCCAGCATCCCAGAGTCGCCTTTTCACTGTTGACGTTGAGACTGGTGTTTTGCGGGTACTATTTAATGCTGTGAATGGGAACTCAAGTGCCATCAGGCGCAGGGAAGTCAAATTACTCACTGCTTCATGTATGGGTCCACAGTAGGGACTCCTAGCTTGACTGCAGAGGAATGGAATGTGGCCAAATACTCTGCTGTCAGTCATAGAGATCTGAGAAGCAGGCCGACTTATAGAACTCCTCTCTGTTAAAGATCTTTGAGCTGTGCAAAGGAAATGTGGCTTGCTGCATTGCAGCCGTAGTCTGGCATTTCTACTAGTCATCGCCTATGCAGAGTTCTCAGGACTAGCCTCCATTTTATTCCAGCCATGTCCTCTTATTTACCTGTTCTCTTTTATAAACAAGGCTACTTCACATTATCACAGGAAACATTTTGTTGTATTGAATTGACTGAATGGTTTACTATCATCATGTCATTGTTATGGCTGTTTTTTTTGTGTGTGTTGCAGTCAGTGGCGTTTTAAGATGAGGGACGATGATAAAAATGCTTCATGAGGATGGCCTTATTTCTATCACAGCATGTTGGTTGACTGTCATTCATATTCCCTTCACCCAGCGCAATAAAACATCACTAGGTTTAGGCCTACTACTTGATACACACATTTTCCCTGTACCCGTCTTTAGGTTGCTACAATCTAGCCTATGAATGAAAGTTTACAAGGTTGAGAAATTTTTGTAATTAAGGTGACAGTTTCACATTCAATACCGCTTTGCACAATCTTGCTTGCATCTAGCTGATCTAGGGTGTAATTGTTAGTCCAACAGTTTCTATTGGACAAATTCGGGTATGTTTATCCCCATTCTGTTTGCTTCCGCTTAAGAAACATTTTAACAGAATCTGCGGAATGAATACATCCCTGAGCACACGCAAAGTTCACTTTCATACCAGCCACATAAAAACAGCACAAATCACTTTGCTCGTTGTGTGTGTATATAATTCCTTCTCGCATCTATCTACGCCCTCTCCTCCTCACCTTTTCCCTTCGCYTGTGGACCTCAGTGCACAACACATCAGTTGTCTGTGACTAGGTGAAAAAAYCTTTCCAAGCCAAACCTTCATATTGTATCATGACCGTTAACCGCTACACACAGCCTACATCGTTGTCACGTCAGTCAACTAGAACTACTAGGACTAACGCGTTAGTAAACCCGCTACAATCATGCAGTACAGTGTATAATCAGCAAGCAGTTTAGCAGTTACACCGGCTGGCCCCGGTGGCAATAAATGAATAAAACCAACTGACTTGGAGGAGGTCCAGTGTTGGATAGTCAGCTAGCTAACATAGCATCCCACTCGGTTTGAGCCGGGTGTTTGAGTAGGCTAAACTAGGTAGCTGCATTTGCTAGCAAAGTGAAAGTTTAAAAAATATTATAATAATACAACCAAATATAGCTCTCCCTTAATTTTGGAAGAAATTAATTTGTTCAGAACTGTTCAACTATTGTCTTTCTCTCTTGAGTCAACTACTCACCACATTTTATACACTGCAGTGCTAGCTGTAGCTTATGCTTTCTTTACTAGATTCTTTCTCTGTTCCTTTGATTAGGTGGACAATGTCAGTTTGTGCTGCAAGAGCTCTGATAGGTTGGAGGACGTCCTCTGGAAGTTGTCATAATTACTGTGTATGTCTATGGAAGGGGGTGAGAACCATGAGCCTCCTAGGTTTTGTATTGAAGTTAATGTACCCAGAGGAGGAGAGAAGGTAGCTGTCCTCCGGCTACACTATGGTGCTACCTTACAGAGTGCTGCTGAGATTACTATAGACCTTCATTGCAAAACAGTGTGTCTTTAATAAATTATTTGATATGTGAATATCTTTAGTATAGTTTTATCTAATAAGGATAACTTTAAAACAAATGTTTAAGTATTTTATTTTTATGTAATTCACTGAGGAGGATGGTCCTCCACTGGTGTGTAGTTACTCTTTAATTGAGGTGGTGCCAGACTGGTTGGCTAGCTGTGTTTCTGTAGCCATAGGTGGTTTGAATTTCACGTTTCACCTTTTATGATAAAGTATTCCATGCATCATTGCATTTGCAGACTTATGTAAGATGGCTTACTATTCCGGATCTTCATAATTTAGACTAATAATATAACTCAATCACTGTTAGCAAAAAAGACTGCATGGCTGAGTGCATAGTGGCGTAGAGTAGGGCTAGGCTATAGGCCTGGGATGGGCAACTCTAGTCCTCGGTGGCCTGATTGGGGTCACATTTTTGCTCCAGCTAACACACCTGACTCCAATGACCAACTAATAGTGGTCTTCAGTTTAGAATGCAATTAGTTTAGTCAGCTGTGTTTGCTAGGGACGGGGGGGAAAAGTGACACCACTCCGGCCCCCGAAGACTGGAGTTGCCCATTCCTCCTATAGGCTATATCAGATACGCTTCTTGGCCTTTTATAAACACATTTCATGCAATTATATTACTTTATTTTACTGGAGACAGTAGCAGGGTCTTTTTTACAGGGTAGACTACTCTGCTGACACTGACAAACAGATCAATAAAAACAACGTTGTCTGATCCATATAATAGGCCTACGAGAAGGTGAGGCACAAATTGCCTACAATATGACATCCATCTAACCTGGAGGAAGAAATGATTGTCCAAAAGCGAACTTTCAAGTGCCACTGACCCAACAATRATAGTGAATATGCGCACTCACCGGGGATATGAGCCAATAGGATGGGCTATATCAAGGGTACTCAACTTACCCTACGAGGTCCGGAGCCTGCTGATTTTCTTTTCTACCTGAAAATGATTTGCACACACCTGGTTTTAAAGGTTTAAATTGGTGCCTGATTAGAGGGGAGCAATGAAAAAATGCAATGGAACTGGCTTCGAGGTCCAGAGTTGAGTTAGCGGGGGCTTATGCTGTTCAATCAATTAAGTTGAGAATTTTGCTAACTATAAAATACAGATTAGTCTTTTCATTGTCTTCTCTTTACAGTAATAGCCATTTGCTTTCCAAACTATGATGTCATATTGCGAAATGCCTGGTTGGGTCTGTACTTTTCATTGATGGTCGCAACTCAACAATCATCTTTGGTATTTGCCGTGCGTGCTACCCAAATTGTGTGCCCTTCCGACTGCATGCTATGCGATATAAAAAATTACATTTACAGCTTTTTCTTTTAAAAGAAGCTAATGATCATCTGTGGCCAAAGCATGCTTTCTGGTGYCGTAGCCTATTTTGAATGATTTTATTTACTTCTGTATAGAATGGAGTAGGTGATTGTTATTCAATTTACCACCTATGTCTGTATCGCACTTCAAAACAAATGGCCACTGGATTGATACAAATAATCCTGATTCTGCCAGGTAGGCAGAGGCTACTTTGTAGATAACTTTTAGTTGCATTTCCATCTACCCGAAGACGTTAGGCTGTCATTGGCATCGCTAACGGCTACACAGCGGTAGACAGGCCCTACACGCACACGGGCATTCCCCTGCCTTTGTATTTTTAAAAATGTGTGTTGCACTGCCAAGTCAAACGGTTGCAAAAGCGATGTTTTGGTCACAGTATCAAAACCTGAGATATGGTTGTTTTGACTGTCCTCTCTTCTTCTCCAGATGAGGACATCCCTGCAGATATCTGGTTGTTTTGACTGTCCTCTCTTCTTCTCCAGATGAGGACATCCCTGCAGATATGGTTGTTTTGACTGTCCTCTCTTCTTCTCCAGATGAGGACGTCCCTGCAGATATGGTTGTTTTGACTGTCCTCTTCTTCTTCTCCAGATGAGGACGTCCCTGCAGATATGGTTGTTTTGACTGTCCTCTCTTCTTCTCCAGATGAGGACGTCCCTGCAGATATGGTTGTTTTGACTGTCCTCTCTTCCTCTCCAGATGAGGACGTCCCTGCAGATATGGTTTGTTTTGACTGTCCTCTCTTCCTCTCCAGATGAGGACGTCCCTGCAGATAGGTTGTTTTGACTGTCCTCTCTTCCTCTCCAGATGAGGACGTCCCTGCAGATATGGTTGTTTTGACTGTCCTCTCTTCTTCTCCAGATGAGGACGTCCCTGCAAATATGGTTGTTTTGACTGTCCTCTCTTCCTCTCCAAGATGAGGACGTCCCTGCAGATATGGTTGTTTTGACTGTCCCTCTTCCTCTCCAGATGAGACGTCCCTGCAGATATGGTTGTTTTGACTGTCCTCTCTTCTTCTTCCAGATGAGGACGTCCCTGCAGATATGGTTGTTTTGACTGTCCTCTCTTCTTCTCCAGATGAGGACGTCCCTGCAAATATGGTTGTTTTGACTGTCCTCTCTTCTTCTCCAGATGAGGACGTCCCTGCAGATATGGTTGTTTTGACTGTCCTCTTTCCTCTCCAGATGAGGACGTCCCTGCAGATATGGTTGCAGAAGAATCCGGTCCAGGAGCTCAGAATAGTCCGTACCAACTTCGAAGAAAGTCTCTACTACCCAAGAGAACAGCAGCGTGTCCAGCAAAGACTAACATGGAGGTGAGTCATTAGCATGGGATGTGTTCCAAATGGCTCCCTATATAGTGAAGAACTTTTGACCAGTAGTGCACTATACAGTATAGGGTGCCGTTTTGGACAGATCCTATGTATGTGGAAAGACGGCACATAATATTTAAGTGGCTACATGCCTGAGTCACCGAGAGGTGGTGGGTCATTCTGTGTCCTCAGTAGGGTCCTGGGTAAAAGGGGTATGACGTGCTTCTGCTGCACCTTCAACTAGACACAGCATTGTGGAATGTTCAGATATAAATCTGTTATGTAGAATAAACATGATGCATCTCTGACATATAGAATAATGTATCATGTCAGCTCTACTCATTACATATCTATCTGTTTGCCTACTGAAAATGGATCTGCCATAATGAATCAGCTCACCTAACTTGGACTGAGTGCTGCTGGTTATAAATACATATTGCAAAAAGCTGTACTCTGACCTAGACTAGTGAGCAATATCAGCATTCCACCCAAAATTGTGTCTTCTGAAGCATGAGGCACCCTTTTACCCATGGGCTGAATTTGATAATTCATCTTTCCTCTTTGCATAATTAATAAGTATTTCGCTAGCGGTGGTGATTAATTGAAGAACTTGATTTATTAAAAACAATGCTGAAATATTAATACGGTTGTTTTTAAGCAGATGACCATGGTCTGTTCCATCAAAACGTGTCAGCTGTCAAGGCTTATAACAATCGATTTTTCTTTCTATACGCAGGGTGCTTCCACTTCAGCCACAGAAGACTTTGGCCATCGGGCAAAGCGTGCCAGAGTCTCAGGAAAGTCTCAAGATTTAACAGGTAAAATAATACTTTCTAACAGTCCGTTTTTGTTTAATTTGTATTTATTAGAATCTCTCTTAGCCCATCCCAGGATAATTTTCCAAAAGTCTTTAAAAGACAACAATGACGTACACAGTACAGTAAAACCAAGAACAAATGTTTTTGTGATTAACATGTTATGAGAATTGGAGGTTGAAAATGCCCCTACTCTCTGTATTGGACCTTCTGTCCATCTCCTGTTATTATTTTGGATGTGTGAATACCTCCTCCATTAATAAAGTGTCCCTCTGGTTGTGTTCATCACTAGCAGCTCCCGCAGAGCACTACCTCCAGGAGAAGCTGCCAGATGAGGTGGTTCTGAAGATCTTCTCCTACCTGCTGGAGCAGGACCTGTGTCGCGCAGCATGTGTCTGCAAACGCTTCAGCGAACTGGCCAATGACCCCATCCTCTGGTGAGTGGCTGGTTGGCTGTCTGTCTGGCTCCTTGGTTGGCTGGCTGGCTCCTTGGTTGGCTGGCTGGCTGGTTAGTTGGCTGGCTGGCTGGCTGCTTGGCCAGTTGGCTGGCTGCTTGGCTGGATGGTTGGTTGACTGTCTGCTTGGTTGGTTGACTGTCTGCTTGGTTGGTTTGCTGTCTGCTTGACTGGGTTGGTTGGCTGTCTGCTTGACTGGGTTGGTTGGCTGTCTGCTTGGCTGGTTGGTTGGTTGACTGTCTGCTTGGTTTGCTGGCTGGCTGATTGGCTGTCTGCTTGACTGGGTTGGCTGGCTGGCTCTCTGCTTGGCTGGTTGGYTGGCTGGCTGGCTGTCTGCTTGGCCAGTTGGCTGTCTTCTTGGCTGGTTGATGGGTGAGCTGCGTTGGTTGACTGGTTGATGTACTGTTTGCTTGGTTGGTTGGCTGGCTGGTTGGCTGTTCTGGTTGGTTTGGTTGCTTGTCTGTCTGTCTGGCTGTCTGCTTGGCAGGCTGGTTGGCTGTCTTTGGTTGGTTGCTTGCTTGTCTGTGCTTGGCTGTCTGCTTGGCAGGCTGCGTCTGCTTTGCTGGTTTGGTTGGTGGCTGTCTGCTCGGCTGGTTGGTTGGGCTGTCTGCTTGGCTGGTTGGTGGTTGTCTGCTTGGCCGGTTGGTTGGTTGTCGCTTGCGGTTCGGTTGGTTTGTCTGCTTGGCCGGTTGGTTGGGTGTCTGGCTTGGTCCGGTGGTTGGGTGTCTGCTTGGCCGGTTGGTTGGTGTCTGCTTGGCCGGTTGGTTGGGTGTGTCTGCTTGGCCCGGTTGTTGGGTGTCTGCTTGGCCGGTTGGTTGGGTGTCTGCTTGTCCGGTTGTCTGGTTGGTTGGGTGTCTGCTTGTCCGGGTTGGGTGTCTGCTTGTCCAGTTGTCTGGTTGGTTGCGTGGGTTGTCTGGTTGCGTGGTTGTCTGGTTGGTTGTGGCTGCTTGTCCGGTTGTGTTGGTGTTCTACTTGTCCGGTGGTTGGCTGGCTGCTTGGCTGGCTGGCTGGCTGGTTGTTGGTTTGTGGTTTGGCTGTCTGTTTCGCTGGTTGGTGGTTGGCTGTCTGCTTGGCTAGTTGGTTGGCTGGCTGGCTAGTTGGTTGGCTAGTTGGCTGGCTGCTTGGCTGGCTAGTTGGTTGGTTGGTTGGCCAGTTAGTTGGTTGGTTGGCTAGTTGGTTGGCTGGCTGGCTAGTTGGTCGGCTGGCTGCCTTTTGGTTGGCTGGCCTTTTGGCTGGATGGCGCTTGGCTGGCTGGCCTTTTGCTTGACTGGCTGGCCTTTTGCTTGGCTGGCTGCTTGTTTGGCTGGCCTTTTGCTTGGCCGGCTGGCCATTTGGTTGTTTGGCTGGCTGGCCTTTTGGTTGGTTGGCTGCTTGGTTGGCTGGCTGGCCTTTTGGTGGTTGGTTGGCTGGCTGGCTGTCTGCTTGGCTGGCTGGTTGGTTGGTTGGTTGACCAGCAAAGCTAGTTAGCACTGAAACCATGACTGGCTAGTGGCTGGCTGCTTGGCTAGTTGGCTGGCTAGTTGGCTGGCTGCGTAGTTGGCGTGCTGTCCTTTGGTTGGCTGGCTGGCTGTCCTTTTGGTTGGCTGGCTGGCTGGCCTTTTGGCTGGCTGGCTGGCCGACCTCTTGGTTGGCTGGCTGGTCAGCCTTTTGGTTGGTTGGCTGGCGGTCTGGTTGGCTGCTTGGCTTGCTGCTTGGCTGGCTGCTTGGCTGGCTGCTTGGCTAGTTGGCTGGCTGGCTAGTTGCTTGGCTGTCTGGCTGCTTTGCTGGCTGGTGAGACACTGTCTCATTCTGTCTGTCATTCTGTCTGCTGATGCGTCGAGGACATAGAAATCGAATCTATTGATTGATTGGACTTCACCTTTTAAGTCGATGGCATAATAGGTGGACTGTTAGCTATTCCGAGTGTACCCATAGGTGCAAAGCTAGGTTGAAGATAAAAGGTTAAGACGAGGATTCTAATGTCCCGTAATGCTTTACATAAATTAGGAAGAATTGTAAACAATGGGACCAGCAATGCTAGTTAGCACTGAACCCACAACTATTTTCAAATGCTTCCGCATGGAATTTTTAGGTTGTCCTAATTTGGGTGTCTTCAACCAAATGTAACGGATCCAATCTGGAACACACACTGTCTTTCCCTCCTGCGCCCCACAGTGTGTTATCGCTTGAAGTTAGCGTGTCTTATGGTGTCCTGT
The DNA here is from genome assembly GCF_002910315.2 of Salvelinus sp. IW2-2015. NCBI lineage: Eukaryota > Metazoa > Chordata > Actinopteri > Salmoniformes > Salmonidae > Salvelinus > Salvelinus sp. IW2-2015. The sequence continues at coordinate 70,723,796 of NC_036858.1, read as the reverse complement.
CTGGCTGTGCCTTGCTTTGCTTCACAGGAAGAGGCTGTACATGGAGGTGTTTGAGTACACGCGTCCCATGATGCATCCTGAGGCGGGGAAGTTCTTCCAGATTAACCCAGAAGAGTACGAGCAGCCCAACCCGTGGAAGGAGAGCTTTCAGCAGCTGGTAGGACAACGACCCCATGACCTCTTTTCCCACACTGTCCTTACTGTTACTCACTCACCTCTGACCTATGGAAACCCTCACTGTCACTCAACCATATAGATACTCCTACTGCTGCTAAAACAGTCAACAGCTTGTACAGACATATGAATGCAAGAACACTGTGGAGTCCCAGTAATTCTATTTGTTTGTTTATTTTATTATTTAACCTTTATTTAACTTGGCAAGTGAAGTTCCAGTGGAGTGACATAACTTGATTGCTGTGATTCTAGAAGCAATCCCACCATTAGTATTACTGTGCTATAATAATGGCCAGATTCATTGACGTTTTTTTGTTTTTGTTTACAGTATAAAGGAGCACATGTGAAGCCAGGCTTCGCAGAACACTTCTACAGTAATCCTGCCAGATACAAAGGAAGAGAGAACATGCTTGTAAGTGTGTTTGTTTGAGAGAGTTTAAGGGCCAGTTTCCTTGAAACCGATTTAAGCCTAGTCCTGGACTAAAATGTACACTGAATGAAGAATCTTCATTGCCTAAGCTTTAGAGTAATGGGAGTGCTTGTAGAGAGGACGACTGGCTACTATTCTGAACTTTGTATGGTGAGCTTTCTGGCACCCAGAGCTGCTGAGGTGTCTCCCAAGTGGGTGCTTCAGAGTGGAAGAGAAAGTCCAGTGGCTATAAGAGTCAGGCTGGTTCCCAGACTTGCCCTCTACAAGATCAGCAGCAGACTCCATCACCATCCTCTGACCAGCATTCTCCACTCAAGACATTAGCTGACCCTCTACATCTTCAGAAGATGCAGCTTTCAAAGACCTGGCCTCTATTGGTTGACCTGGCCTCTACTGGTTGACCTGTCATGATATATTGCTTGTTTGTTTTTTGCTCTTGAAGCACTTCGAGATTCTATGAAAAGCGCTATAGAAATGTAATTTATTTGTATTGATATAGGCTTAACTTTTTAGTTCAGGACTAGGCTTTTTAATCTGTGGGTTGTTATTGAGTGATTGGTCATCATGAGTTCACTGTGACTTCGCTGTAACACACTTCTCTATGGTGCCTCTTCCTCAGTACTATGACACCATCGAGGATGCCTTGGGAGGTGTTCAGGAGGCCCACTTTGACGGCCTCATATTCGTACACTCTGGGGTCTACACTGATGAGTGGATTTACATTGAATCGCCCATCACAATGATCGGAGCTGGTACGTATTAATTCTGTTCATTGTTTTCTGTACCGTACACCGTCTGTTCCCGTCTATATACTAGAGGTCGACCGATTATGATTTTTCAACGCCGATACCGATTATTGGAGGACCAAAAAAAGCCGATATCGACCAATTAAAATTCGTTTTTTTATCAAAAAAWAWATATATTTTATTTATTTATTTGTAATAATGACAATTACAACAATACTGAATGAACACTTATTTTAACTTAATATAATACATGAATAAAATCTATTTAGCCTCAAATAAATAATGAAACATGTTCAATTTGGTTTAAATAATGCAAAAACAAAGTGTTGGAGRAGAAAGTAAAAGTGCAATATGTGCCATGTAAAAAAGCTAACGTTTAAGTTCCTTGCTCAGAATATGAGAGCATATGAAAGCTGGTGGTTCCTTTTAACATGAGTCTTCAATATTCCTAGGCAAGAAGTTTTAGGTTTTAGTTATTATAGGAATTATAGGACTATTTTTCTCTATACCATTTGTATTTCATATACTTTTGACTATTGGATGTTCTTATAGGCACTTTAGTATTGCCAGTGTAACAGTATAGTTTCCGTCCCTCTCCTCACCCCTACCTGGGCTCGAACCAGGAACACATCGACAACAGCCACCCTTGAGCATTGTTACCCATCGCTCCACAAAAGCCCCGGCCCTTGCAGAGCAAGGGGAACAACTACTTCAAGGTCTCAGAGCGAGTGACGTCACCGATTTGAAAAGCTATTAGCGCGCACCCCGCTAACTAGCTAGCCATTTCACATCGGTTACACCAGCCTAATCTCGGGAGTTGAAGTCATAAACAGCTCAATGCTTGAAGCACAGCGAAGAGCTGCTGGCACACGCATGAAAGTGCTGTTTGAATGAATGCGTACAAGCCTGCTGCTGCCTACCACCGCTCAGACTGCTATATCAAATCATAGACTTAATTATAACATAATAACACACAGAAATACGAGCCTTAACCTCTCTTGGGTAGGGGGCAGTATTTTCACGTCCGGATGAAAAGCGTATAATTGGTAGATTTGGATAGAAAACACTSTAAAGTTTCTAAAACTGTTAAAATGATGTCGAGTATAACAGAACTGATATGGCAGGTGAAACCCCGAGGACAAACCATCCCCCCCAAAAAAATAATTCACCCTACTACTGTTTTCAATGGCTGTCACTTTTATTATAAGGTGAAATCCTCCCAGATTGCAGTTCCTAGGGCTTACACTAGATGTCAACAGTCTTTAGCAAGAGTTTCATGCTGGTTTTTGGAAAAATGAGCCAGGAATTGTAGTTTTTCTAGGTGGCTCCCATTTTGGCTGTAGTGTTTCCAAGCGCGCGTGGGTGAGAGCGCGTTCTTTGGTATTTTTCTCCGGTAAAGACAATAACAATTCTCTGTCTTAAATGTTATCGTTTATTTACGTTTTAGGGTACCTAAGGTTTGATTATAAATGTTGTTTGACTTGTTTGGAAAAGTATATTGGTAACGTTTGGGATTCATTTTGTATGCATTTTGATGGAGGAAAACTTGGTGGATTATTGACTCAAGCGCGTAAGCTAAACTGAGTTTTTATGGATATAAAGTACATTATCGAACAAAAGGACCATTTGTGATGTAACTGGGACCTTTTGGAGTGCCAACAGAAGAAGATCATCAAAGGTAAGGCATTTATTATATCGCTATTTCTGACTTTCGTGGCGCACCTGCCTGGTTGAAATATGTTTTTCATGCTTTTGTATGCGGGGCGCTGTCCTCAGATAATCGCATGGTGTGCTTTCGCCGTAAAGCCTTTTTGAAATCTGACACAGCAGCTGGATTAACAAGAAGTTAAGCTTTATTTTGATGAATTACACTTGTGATTTTATGGAAGTTAAATATTTATAATTCTGTAGTTTGAATTTCGCGCTCTGCAATTTCACCGGATGTTGGCCAGGTGGGACGCTACCGTCCCACCTGCCTGTAAGAAGTTAATATGGTCAAATCCGGAAATGATCATTTCCGTATTTTAAACCGTTCCGTATTTTATCTAACGGGTGGCATCCCGAAGTCTACATATTGCTGTTACAATCTTCAATGTCATAATTATTTACAATTCTGGCAAATTAATTTCGGTCTTTGTTGGGAATAAATGGTCTTCACACAGTTCGGAGCCAGGCGGCCCAAACTGCTGCATATTCCCCGACTGCTTGCACGGAACGCAAGAAAAGTGAGACAATTTCCCTAGTTAAAAGAAATTAATGTTAGCAGGCAATATTAACTAAATATGCAGGTTTAAAAATATATACTTGTGTATTGATTTTAAAGAAAGGCATTGATGTTTATGGTTAGGTACATTCRTGCAACGACAGTGCTTTTTTTGCGAATGCGCTTGTTAAATCATCACCCGTTTGGCGAAGTAGGCTGTGATTCGATGAGAAATTAACAGGCACCGCATCGATTATATGCAACGCAGGACACGCTAGATAAACTAGTAATATCATCAACCATGTGTAGTTAACTAGTGATTATGTTAAGATTGATTGTTTTTTATAAGATAAGTTTAATGCTAGCTAGCAACTTACCTTGGCTTCTTGCTGCCCTCGCGTAACAGGTAGTCAGCCTGCCACGCAGGCTCCTCGTGGAGTGCAATGTAAGGCAGGTGGTTAGAGCGTTGGACTAGTAATCGGAAGGTTGCCAGATCGAATCCCCTGAGCTGACAAGGTAAAAATCTGTCGTTCTGCCCCTGAACAAGGCAGTAAACCCACCGTTCCTAGGCCATCATTGAAAATAAGAATGTGTTAAAGTTGTAAAAAAAAATACCGATTTGTTATGAAAACTTGAAATCGGCCCTAATTAATCGGCCATTCCGATTAATCGGTCGACCTCTACTATCTACTCCACTTGACCTTGCAACATGGTTCATTGACTATCTTTGCTGGACACTTGTAGCCCATTGTTGTCTTTTGCCCTGCCCTTTTAACCCCCAATGCTGTATTTTTTTCAACAGCATCTGGTAAAGTAGCAGACAAAGTGATCATTGAGAACACCAGAGACTCAACGTTTGTCTTCATGGAGGGCTCAGAGGATGCATACGTCGGCTACATGACCATCAAGGTGAGGTCTTATCCATGACTTACATAATATGGGCCTAGCTGACTGTTGGTGTATGCCTGGACTCAACAGTGGTCCAAATCATATTGACTCTGTACTGTGGTCCTCATCATGTTGTCATATTCACTCTGTACTGTGGTCCTCATCATATTGTCATATTTACTCTGTACAGTGGTCCTCATCATATTGTCATAATTGGCTTGTACAGTGGTCCTCATCATATTGTCATATTGGCTCTGTACAGTGTGTCCTCATCATATTGTCATATTCACTCTGTACTGTGTCTCATCACTATTGACTGTCTTAAGTGGTCTCATCATTGTCATATGGCTTCTGTACAGTGGTCTCATCATATTGTCATATTGCTCTGTAAGTGGTCCTCATCATATTGTAATATTGGTCTGTACAGTGGTCTCATCATATTGTCATATTTTCTGTACGTGGTCTCATATTTGTCATATTACTCTGTAAATGTCCTATATATTGTCATATTGGCTCGTACAGTGGTCTTATTATCATATTGACTCGTATGTGGTCTCATCTATTGCCTCTGTACAGTGACCTCATTTTGTCATATTGAATCTGTAAAGTGGTCTCATCATATTGTCATATTCACTCTGTACTGTGGTCCTCATATTGGTCATATTGACTCTGTACAATGGTCTCATTAATATGTCATATTGATCTGTATGTGGTCCTCATCATATTGTCATATTGACTCTGTACAATGGTCCTCATTCTATTGTCATATTGCTCTGTACTGTGGTCCATCATATTGTATATCATTTGTACATGTCCTCATCATATTGTCATATTCACTCTGTACAGTGGTCCTCATCATATTGTCATATTGACTCTGTATGTGGCCTCATATGTTGTCATTGACTCTGTACAGTGGTCCTCATCATATTGTCATATTGACTCTGTACAGTGGTCCTCATCATATTGTCATATTGACTCTGTCAGTGGTCTCATTTGTCATATGCACTCTGTAAGTGGTCCTCATCATATTGTCATATTGACTCTGTACAGTGGTCCTCATCATATTGTCTATTGACTCTGTACTGTGGTCCTCATATTGTCATATGGCTCTGTACTGTGGTCCTCATAATGTCATATTGACTCTGTACAGTGGTCTCATCATATTGTCATATTCACTCTGTACATTGGTCCTCATCATATTGTCATATTGGTCCGTACAGTGGTCCTCATTTGTCATATTCATCTGTACAGTGGTCCTCATCATATTGTATATTGTCTGTACTGTGGTCCTCATATATTGTCATATTCTGTCTGTGGTCCTCATCATATTGTCATATTGGCTCTGTATGTTGGTCCTCATATTGTGCTCTGTACAGTGGTCCTCATATTGTATATTGGCTCTGTACAGTGATCCTCATGTTGTCATATTCATCTGTACTGTGTTCATAATTGGGCTGTACAGTGTCCTATCATTATGTCATATTGTTCTGTAAGTGGTCCTCATTATATTGTCATATTGGTCTGTACTGTGGTCCTCATATTGTCATATTGACTCTGTACACGGTCCTCATTAGTTTGTCATATTGACTCTGTAGTGTCTTCATGTTGTCATATGCCTCTGTATAGTGGTCCTCATTATATTGTCATATTCACTCTGTACTGTGGTCCTTATCATATTGTCATATTGACTCTGTCACAGTGGTCCTCATAATTGTCTCTGTACAGTGGTCTCATATTGTCATATTCACTCTGTACTGTGGTCCTTGTCATTATGCTCTGTACAGTGGTCCTCATCATTTGTCATATTGTCTGTATAGTGGTCCTCATCATATTGTCATTATTGGCTTGTACAGTGGTCCTCATCATATTGTCATATTGGCTCTGTATTTGCCTCATATTGGTCTGTACAGTGTCCTAATATTGTCATATGGTCTGTACAGTGGTCTCATATTGTCTTTTTGGCTCTGTAAGTGGTCTCATATTGTCATATTACTCTGTACTGTGGTCCTCGTCATATTGGCTCTGTACTGTGCTATAATTCATATTGATCTGTACAGTGGTCCTCATAATGTATTTGACTCTGTACAGTGGTCCTCATCATGTTGTCATATTGGTCTGTACAGTGGTCATCATCATATTTGTCAATTCACTCTGTACAGTGGTCCTCATCATATTGTCATATTGGCTCTGTACTGTGTCCTCATCATATTGTCATATTGCTCTGTACTGTGGTCCTATATATTGCATATTGGCTCTGTACAGTGGTCCTCATATTGTCATATTGGCTCTGTACAGTGGTCCTCATAATGTCATTTCACTCTGTACAGTGGTCCTCATCATATTGTCATATTCACTCTGTACAGTGGTCCTTATCATATTGTCATATTACTCTGTACTGTGTCTTGTCATATTAGCTCTGTACAGTGGTCCTCATCATAATGTCATATTGACTCTGTACAGTGGTCCTCATAATGTCATATTGACTCTGTACAGTGGCTCATCATTGTCATATTGGCTCTGTACAGTGGTCATCATCATATTGTCATATCACTCTGTACAGTGGTCCTCATCATTTGTCATATTGCTTGTACTGTGGTCCTCATCATATTGTCATATTGGTGTACTGTGGTCCTCATCATATTGCATATTGCTCTGTACAGTGCTCATATTGCATATTGGCTCTGTACAGTGTCCTCATAATGTCATATTCATCTGTACAGTGTCCTCATCATATTGTCATATTCACTCTGTACAGTGGTCCTTATCATATTGTCATATTACTCTGTACTGTGTCTTGTCTATTAGCTCTGTACAGTGGTCTCATCATATTGTCATATTGACTCTGTACAGTGGTCCTCATTATATTGTCATATTGGCTCTGTACTGTGTCTCATATTGTCATATTGATCTGTACAGTGTCCTCATATTGTCATATTCACTCTGTACTGTGTCCTTTCATATTGGCTCTGTACAGTGGTCCTCCATATTGTCATATTGGCTCTGTACAGTGGTCCTCATCATATTGTCATATTGGCTCTGTACAGTGGTCCTCATCATATTGTCATATTGACTTCTACAGTGGTCCTCATATTGTCATATTGCTCTGTACAGTGTCTCATATTGTCATATTGGTTTGTACAGTGGTCCTCATTATTGTCATATTGGCTCTGTAATGGTCCTCATCATATTGTCACATTGGCTCTGTAGTGGTCTCATATGTTGTCATATTGTCTGCGTGTCCTCATCATGTTGTCATATTGGCTCTGTACGTGGTCCTCATATGTTGTCATATTGCTCTGTAAGTGGTTCTATCATATTGTATATTGGTTGTACGGTGGTCCTCATCATTTGTCATATTGGCTCTGTCGGTGTCTTCATCATGTTGTCATATTGGCTCTGTACATGTGGTCCTCATCATATTTGCTCTGTATGGTGCTCATATTTGTATATTGGCTCTGTACTGTGGTCCTCATATTGTCATATTGACTCTGTACAGTGGTCCTCATATTGTCAAATTCACTCTGTACTGTGGTCTTGTCATAATGGCTCTGTACAGTGGTCTCATCATGTTGTCATATTGGGTCTGTCATGTGGTCCTCATATGTGTATATTGGCTCTGTACTGTGGTCCTCATCATGTTGTCATATTGGTCTGTACGGTGTCCTCATCATTTGTCATATTGGGTCTGTACTGTGGTCTCATCATGTTGTCATATTGGCTTGTACTGTGGTCTATCATGTGTATATTGGGCTCTGTACGGTGGTCCTCATCATACGAAGGAAACTGTTGACATGATATCAGTTGTGGATGTTAGTCAAATGTTAGGACTACGATAGGAGTCATTCATATGTAATAAACTAACTCCCTTATGTTTGTCTGCCTCTCTTAGTTTAATCCTGATGATAAATCTGCCCAGCACCACAATGCCCACCACTGTCTGGAGATTACAGTCAACTGCAGTCCCATCATTGACCACTGTATCATACGCAGCACTTGCACAGGTACCTTACAACACAATGTCTCCATCTCTCCACAAACCTACCTGCCTTTCATCTAGCATAGTTTTATTATCTCAGACCTACCTGCCTTTCACTAAGCATAGTTTTATTATCTCAGACCTCCCGGCCTTTCACTAAGCATAGTTTTATTATCTCAGACCGACCTGCCTTTCACTAAGCATAGTTTTATTATCTCAGACCTCCCGGCCTTTTCATCTAGCAATAGTTTTAGCATCTCAGACTCCTGCCTTCATCTGCATAGTTTTAGCATCTCAGACCTACCTGCCTTTCATCTAGCATAGTTTTAGCATCTCAGACCTACCTGCCTTTCATCTAGCATAGTTTAGCATCTCAGACCTACCTGCCTTTCATCTAGCATAGTTTTTAGCATCTCAGACCTACCTGCCTTTCACTAAGCATAGTTTTAGCATCTCAGACCTACCTGCCTTTCATCTAGCATAGTTTTAGCATCTCAGACCTACCTGCCTTTCACTAAGCATAGTTTTAGATCTCAGCCTCCCTGCCTTTCACTAGCATAGTTTTAGCATCTCAGACCTACCTGCCTTTCATCTAGCATAGTTTTAGCATCTCAGACCTACCTGCCTTTCATAGCATAGTTTTAGCATCTCAGACCTACCTGCCTTTCATCTAAGCATAGTTTTAGCATCTCAGACCTACCTGCCTTTCACTAAGCATAGTTTTTAGCATCTCAAGACCTACCTGCCTTTCACTAAGCATAGTTTTAGCATCTCAGACCTACCTGCCTTTCACTAAGCATAGTTTTTTAGCATCTCAGACCTACTGCTTTCACTAGCATAGTTTTAGCATCTCAGACCTACCTGCCTTCACTAAGCATAGTTTTAGCATCTCAGACCTACCTGCCTTTCACTAAGCATAGTTTTAGCATCTCAGACCTACCTGCCTTTCATCTAGCATAGTTTTAGCATCTCAGACCTACCTGCCTCACTAAGCATAGTTTAGCATCTCAGACCTACCTGCCTTTCACTAAGCATAGTTTTTAGCATCTCAGACCTACCTGCCTTTCACTAAGCATAGTTTTAAGCATCTCAGACCTACCTGCCTTTCACTAAGCATAGTTTTATTATCTCAGACCTACCTGCCCTTTGCACCTAGCCCCATAGTTTTAGCATCTCAGACTACTGCCTTTCACTAAGCATAGTTTTATTATCTCAGACCGCCTGCCTTTCATCTAAGCATAGTTTTATTATCTCAGCCCTCCTGCCTTTCACTAAGCATAGTTTTATTATCTCAGCCCTCCTGCCTTTCACTAAGCATAGTTTTATTATCTCAGCCCTCCCGCTTTCACTAAGCATAGTTTTATTATCTCAGACCGACCTGCCCTTTTTCATCTAGCATAGTTTTAGCATCTCAGACCTCCCTGCCTTTCACTAAGCATAGTTTTATTATCTCAGACCTACCTGCCTTTCACCTAGCATAGTTTTATTATCTCAGACCTACCTGCCTTTCACTAAGCATAGTTTTATTATCTCAGACCTACCTGCCTTTCACTAAGCATAGTTTTAGCATCTCAGACCTACCTAGTGCAGTCTAATTTTCATGACACCTAAATGTATTATAATGATCGTAGCTCATAGGGCGATATTTTGACAGTGTCTTCCACACATGGAATTGAGACAGTGGGTGGGTATCTGTCTGAGAAGTGTAGTCGATACACCGGGCTCTACCATGCTCACCTGGCTGGCTCTACACCTGTTGGTTTCAGTGGGCTCAGCGGTCTGTGTGAGCGGCCAGGGAGCTTGTCCCACCATCAAACACTGCAACATCAGCGACTGTGAGAACGTGGGGCTTTACATCACTGACCATGCACAGGTAGGTAACGCACACCACTCTTTCCATATGGCACTTGATTACTCAAATCATCCCATTTCCAAGACTGTGCTGTGAAACTCTGCAACTCATTCTTTGTTCCCAGGGAATCTACGAGGACAATGAGATCTCCAACAACGCTCTGGCAGGGATCTGGGTGAAAAACCATGGCAACCCTATCATCAGACGGAACCACATCCACCACGGCAGAGACGTGGGCGTCTTCACCTTCGACCACGGCATGGTGAGATGACACTATTGTTCTGGTCTGGCTACATTAGGGTTGCAAAAGGTCGGGAATTTGGGGAATTTTGCTTATAACAGTGAACCCTTTTTTGTGGGATACACAAGGTAATTTTGGGTCTTGTGGCATATTTTGGTTAAACTATCCCCAATTCAATGGAATTGTAACCCTCTGCATGCACAGTGCACTCTTCCATCACATGTACAGCTGATTCTCAAGATCTTGCAAACTAATGAGATGCTATTGAGCCCACACTACTACCCTGTCGGAGCAAAGGACTACATGCTTTCTGGTAAGTTTTGATTACACTACTGGGTGGGGTGAATATATATCATATGACGTACGTCATTTTTTTGTTAATTAGCAAATAGTAGCTAACTTGTTTCTAACTTGTTAACAGTTTCTGCTAGTTAGTTTTTGCTACCATGTGGGTTTTAGCATGCTTGAGCCTGCTAACTGAGGCGTGTTAATTCACCTGTTTCCATACATGTTCCATTTTAAAATATTTGTCTTACAAAGGAGTTGTTTAATCTAACTGATTAACTATTTATCTGTACATGGAATTGTATTATAATTATTTTTTTTAACTATTGTTTCTGATCTTTACAGGAAAATGCCACGGGCACTATCTGATGTGTGGAGACATTTCACTGCAGCTAATGTAGAAGGAAAAGCTGTGTACATTTGCAAATATTGTGCCAAATCATATGTGAAGAATGCAACAAAGATGCAGAATCATCTGGTCAAGTGCATAAAGTTCCCTCGGCGCTCAGGTATTTTCACTGGTGACAGACAATGCTGCAAACATGAAGTCTGTATGGTCTAAAGTGGAGGAGTCCTAGCCTCACATCACACCCATTGGCTGTGCTGCTCATGCGTTGAATCTGCTTCTCAAGAAAACGATGGATACACTCTACAAGAGAGCCAAGGAAATGGTTAGGTATGTGAAGGGTCATCAAGATATAGCAGCAATCTACCTCACCAAGCAAAGTGAGAAGAATAAGAGCACCACATTGAAGCTGCCCAGCAACACCGGTTGGGATGGTGTTATCATCATGTTTGACAGTCTCCTGGAGGGTAAGGAGTCTCTCCAAGAAATGGCCATATGACAGTATGCTGATTATGGACAGCCCCATCAAGAGGATTCTCCTGGATTATGTATTTTGGTAGAGAGTASTAAGCAGCCTGAAATTCCTGAAACCTATAGCAGTAGCCATTGCACGGATTGAGGGAGACAATGCCATCCTGTCTGATGTTCAGACTCTGCTTGCAGATGTAAGAGAAGAAATCCGTACTGCCCTGCCCACTTCACTGCTCCAAGCAGAGGAAACTGCAGTTCTGAAATACATCAAAAAGCGTGAAGACTTCTGCCTGAAGCCCATACACGCCGCAGCRTACATGTTGGACCCCAAGTATGCTGGCAAGAGCATCCTGTCTGGTGCAGAGAACAACAAGGCCTATGGTGTCGTCACTACCGTGTCTACCAAGGTTCTTGGCAGTCTGGCGAAGTACACTTCCAAGTAAGGGCTTCGGGATGGAGATGCAATATGGCAGTTGTGCCAACATTTCTCATCAGCCACCTGGTGGAAGGGACTTTTTTCCCCTGTTGCCTCCATCCTCCAAATCCCACCAACAACAGCCGCCTCAGAGCGCAACTGGTCCTTGTTTGGGAAAACACACACCAAAGCACGCAACAGGCTGACCAATACAAGGGTTGAAAAATTGGTGTCCATCCAGGCAAATTTTAGGCTTTTTGAGCCTGACAATGAGCCACCCTCAACAAGCTTGGAAAGTTACAGTGAAGATGAGGCCTCAGTCTGATGTTCAAGAGCTGGACATTGAGGAAGTCCAGGGAGTCGACATGGAAGCCTGAGAGGAAGACAACCAAAGCTTTAGTTTCTAGACTATCATTTTACAGATGTATGTTGAAAATGTCTTTGGGAGATGCGATGGATCATTGGAGATCGTTCAGTGAAATCATCCCATGTGAAGAGCCAACTCATTTAATTAAAGTTCAATTTGTAACTAAATWGTTTTTTTTATTTCTATTGGAACGATTTAGTAATTTGCAATTATGTCTACTTATGATAAGATAAAAGGTTCATGTTTCTGTCTCCATATGATATGGTAAATATATCCAATGCTAAAAACATCTACATTTAAATGGTATTAATATTAATTTGCATATATTTCCATTAATTTCCATATATTCCCTTTAATTCCCACGAAGGTTTCCACCTCTGAATATTCCCCAAAATGTGCTACCCTACGCTCCATATTGGTCTGGTCTGACTACCCCTGAGATGACGCTCCATATAGGTCTGGTCTGGCTTACCCCTGAGATATGACGCTCCATATAGGTCTGGTCTGGCTACCCCTGAGATATGACGCTCCATATAGGTCTGGTCTGGCTACCCCTGAGATGACGCTCCATATTTGGTCTGGCTTGGCTACCCCTGAGATATGACGCTCCATATAGGTCTGGTCCTAGCTGTACCCCTGGGATGCGCTCCATATTGGTCTGGTCTGGCTACCCCTGAGATGACGCTCCATTTTGATCTGGACTACAGTTGTGACTAGAGGCTCTTTCTCATTTTTCCTCCATCCCTTGCATCCTCTCGCTTCCTTCTCTATTGTATTATAGGAGAATGTCTAAGGCCCCTCTCATCTGACATTCTTCAATGTGTTTTGAGGAGCGTATGCAAGGTAATGAGGAAAGAATTGAGGAAGAACCTTGGTTTCTACTGTAGCTGGCGTATAAAACTGTCTTTTTGCTGTAAATACTCAGTCTGTAGCCGTTCTTGTTCTTAAAGAGAAGTGTTGCCTTCCGGTTTCATCCGACTGTAGGTTTTGAAGACCCACCACTGGTTTTAGTTACATAAACCTAAATCCACAGCTTCTAAAAACATGGAAATGTATTCCTATTTTGGTTACACAAGACATCGGATTGAGGTAATTTTCTCAATAGGAAAGAAACGTTTTTTTTTAACACCTTGCTCTTCTCAACTGTATTTTGGAGAAGGTCTAAGGTTCCTTTCCTGTGAAGTTCTTATCCAATGCTTTTGAAAAGGAGGAGTGATGATCTGATGAATCGAGAAAAGTTGAATTGAGAAATAGCCATGGTATTGATTTATTACTGACGTGACTGTCTCCTCCTGCAGGGCTACTTTGAGAGCTGCAACATCCACAGGAACCGCATAGCTGGCTTTGAGGTGAAGGCGTACGCCAACCCCACGGTGGTGCGCTGTGAGATCCACCACGGACAGACGGGAGGGATCTACGTGCATGAGAAGGGCAGAGGACAGTTCATCGAGAACAAGATCTATGCAAACAACTTTGCTGGAGTGTGGGTCACCTCCAATAGCGATCCTACAATAAGGTCAGCGGGGTTTCAGTCAAATACATTCTCTCTTTCTCTCACTTTCTCAAAAACAATATCCTCTTTCGCTGTCTCGTCTCTCCCTTTGTCCATTATGCAATCTATATTACGTTGTATTGATGCTGATGTGTAAATGGATAGTCAATGGTGCCATTTTTCCACGTTGTGTCAATCACAGGGGCAACGCCATCTTCAACGGTAACCAGGGTGGCGTTTACATATTCGGTGACGGCCGAGGCCTCATTGAGGGGAATGATATCTACGGTAACGCCTTGGCAGGGATCCAGATCAGGACGAACAGCTGCCCAATCGTACGACACAACAAGATCCACGACGGACAGCACGGGGGCATCTATGTGGTAAGTAGAGCTTTCTAGAACCTTTTTAAATGTGTATTTAAAGAAAGCACATAATCACATGTTTAGTACTTATGAAGCTTATAGCTGTGGTTTATCTGCAACCCTTTAGCATATTTAACCACTATTAGCCCGCCATATTAGTGTTAAATAAACCTTCATACAGTAGGCAGCAGACTGACAGAGGATAAGGATGTTAGTAATGTAATTCATGTGTGTCTCCCCTGTAGCATGAAAAGGGACAGGGGGTGATTGAGGAGAATGAGGTCTACAGCAACACGCTGGCAGGAGTCTGGGTGACCACAGGAAGCACACCTGTCCTCAGGAGGAACAGGATACACAGTGGGAAACAGGTATGGACATAGAGGGAGATAGATGGAGAGTTGTATTTATTAGGAATCCCTCTTCCTGGGGTCCAAACACACCAAGCACCCACATTACATATAMAACTGTGAACTATGTTTGTACTGAATGAGCTAAAGATAAAACAGTACATCATATAACATCCCTACACCACCACATGTCCACAACACAACATGTTCAATACCACCATACAACAATATCACAATGTGTGTGTATGCATGTGTCTGTACCTTTGTGTGTCTGGAGAGAGATAGATGGAGAGAGAGAGATGGCGGGGGCACTGTCAGTTCAGTTGGCTCCATGGGCCACTCATCTCCCACGGATGGATGGATGAATGAACAAATTAAATTTGCCAATAACCTGCAAACTAAACACTCACCTCCCCTCTTGTCTTGTGGGTCATACAGGTTGGCGTCTACTTCTACGACAACGGCCATGGAGTGTTGGAGGACAATGATATCTACAACCACATGTACTCTGGAGTTCAAATCAGGTCAGTGAAAGGGCTGGAACTCAAAATTAATAGACAACCACACGGTGGGACCCACTGACAACCACACGGTGGGACCCACTGACAACCACACGGTGGGACCCACTGACAACCACACGGTGGGACCCCACTGACAACCACACGGTGGGACCCACTGACAACCACACGGTGAGACCCACTGACAACCACACGGTGAGACCACTGACAACCACACGGTGAGACCCCACTGACAACCACACGGTGAGACCCACTGACAACCACACGGTGGACCCACTGACAACCACACGGTGAGACCCACCTGACAACCACACGGTGAGACCCACTGACAACCACACGGTGGGACCCACTGACAACCTGTGTAAATAATGTAGTGCATGTTGCTGATTTAATAAAGGCATTTAACGGATGATTTATCACATTGCTATGTACTTTTGTCATACTATTGATTTTAATTATATGCATTGATTGATTTGTTGTTTAATGTTTCCAAACCACTGTAACAGAACTGGAAGCAATCCCAAAATCAGACGGAACAAGATCTGGGGAGGTCAAAATGGAGGCATTCTGGTTTACAACTCAGGTGAGAAACCAACTGTTAGTCTCTATCCATCCATTCTCCTCTCAGCTTGATTTTGTCTGGGGAGGGGTGAAGCAAGCACATATTTTCTTCAGAAAGTGTACCTTTTCTACATGAAATTCATGATGCAGAACAGTTAAGACACCCTGGATTCACAGGTTCTGAGTGGAGTGGCTCCATCATATTCCTGTGTCACTCAGATGCTCCCTCATGAACTCTATAACCATGATACATGAAAGGGGGATCTCTTGGCTGATATCCTGACTCTGTTTCAGGTTTGGGCTTCATCGAGGACAATGAGATCTTTGACAACGCCATGGCGGGGGTGTGGATAAAGACGGACAGCAACCCCACCCTCCGGAGGAATAAGATCCACGACGGGCGAGACGGAGGGATCTGTATATTCAACGGAGGACGAGGTTTACTGGAGGAGAACGATATCTTCAGGAACGCACAGGCAGGGGTCCTCATCAGCACCAACAGTCACCCCATCCTGAGGAAGAACAGGATATTTGACGGCTTCGCTGCAGGTGGGCGACGCTATGCTAGAAACTTATTGGATTGGTCCAATAAGAAATGCTCATTTTTTTGTTGCAAAAATTTATTTGACTTTGTGTGCGTATTAAGCAGTATTTAGCTTTGACTCCATGTGATTAATCAGTCCCGAGACTTCAGCTAAAATCGGCTTTTTGTTTATCTGACTTAAATTTTTCTGCATGTCCATTTAGCCTCACAATTAAGTTTTTTACCATTTTATTTTCAGGACGACCAGGGCTGAACACAAAACAATTTCACATAAGAGTCAGGGCTCTGTGCAGGCTAGTCAAGTTCTTCCACACCGATCTCGACAATCCATTTCTGTATGGACCTCGCTTTGTGCACGGGTCCATGCAGGAAAGGGCCTTCCCCAAACTGTTACCACAAAGTTGGAAGCGGAATCGTCTAGAATGTAATTGTATGTTGTAGCATTAAGATTTTCCTTCACTGGAACTACATTTTATTTTATTATTTGACCTTTATTTAAGTCAGTTAAGAACAAATTCTTATTTACAATGACGGCCTACCGGGGAACAGTGGGTTGTTCAGGGACAGTGCCTTGTTCAGGGACAGAAAGACAGAWTTTTACCTTGTCAGCTTGGGGATTCGATCCAGCAACCTTTCGGTTACTGGCCCAACGCTCTAACCACTAGGCTACCTGCCACCCCAACTAAGGGGCCTAGCCCAAACCATGAAAAACAGCCCCAGACCATTATTCCTCCTCCAATGCACTATGCATTCGGCAGGTAGCGTTCTCCTGGCGTCCGCCAAACCCCGATTCGTCCGTCGGACTGCCAGATGGTGAAGCGTGATTCATCACTCCAGAGAACTCGTTTCCACTACTCCAGAGTCCAATGGTGGCAAGCACGCAAGCCTAAGATCACCATGTGCAATGCCAAGTGTCGGCTGGCGTGGCATTGGTTTGGCATTGCGTATGGTGATCTTAGGCTTGTGTGCGGCTGCTCGGAAAACCATTTCATGATGCTCCCGACAAACAGTTATTGTGCTGACGTTGATCCCAGAGGCAGTTTCGAACTCGGTTGGGAGTGTTTCAACTGAGGACAGGCGATTTTTACGCCCTTCAGCACTCGGCAGTCCCGTTCTGTGAACTTTTGGCCTTCCGTTTCGCAGCTGACCCGTTGTTGCTCCTAGACGTTTCCTCTTCACAATATTAGACGGGGGCAGCTCTAGCAGGGCAGAAATTTGACAAACTGATTTGTTGAAAAGGTGGCATCCTATGATGGTGCCATGTTGAAAGTCAATGAGCTCTTCAGTAAGACCATTCTACTGCCAAAGTTTGTCTATGGAGATTGCATGGAATCCACTAATTTGAAGGGGTGTCCACATACTTTTGTATATACAGTGCCTTAAAGTATTCAGACCCCTTGACTTTTCCACATTTTGTTACGTCAGTCTTATTCTAAAGTGTATTATATTTAAATAAAATCCTCAGTAATCTACACACAATAACCCATAATGACAAAGCGAAAACAGGTTTTTTGAAATTTTTGCAAAATTAAATTAGTATTGAGACATTTTGCTATGAGACTCGGAATTGAGCACAATTACATCCTGTTTCCATTTATCACCCTTGAGATGTTTCTACAACTTGGAGTTCACCAGTGGTAAATTACATTTATTTAGAAAGGCACACATATAAGGTCCCACAGTTGACGGTGCATGTCAGAGCAAAAACCAAGCCATGAGGTCGAAGGAATTGTCTGTAGGTACCAAAAAAAATTGAATGTCCCCAAGAACACAGTGGCCTCCATCATTCTTAAATGGAAGAAGTTTGAAACCATCAACTCTTTATAGAGCTGGCTGCCCAGCCAAACTGAGCAATTGGGGGAGAAGGGCCTTGGTCAGGGAGGTGACCAAGAACCCCATGGTCACTCTGACAGAGCTCCAGAGTTCCTCTGTGGAGATGGGAGCGTTTGCCAGAAGGCACCTTAAGAAACAAGATTAGCTGGTCTGATGAAACCAAGATTGAACTCTTTGGCCTGAATGCCAAGCATCACATCTGGAAGAAACCTGGCACCATCCCTACGGTAAAGTATGGTGGTGGCAGCATCATGCTGTGGGGGTGTTTCTCAGCTGCAGGGACTAGTCGGGATCAAGGCAAAGATGAACTGAGCAAATTACAGAGAGGTCCTTGATGAAAATCTGCTCCAGAGTGCTCAGGACCTCATACTGGGGTGAAGGTTCACCTTCCAACAGGACAACGACCCCAAGCACACAGCCAAGACAACGCAGGAGTGGCTTCGGGTCAAGTCTCTGAATGTCCTTGAGTGGCCCAGCCAGAGCCCGGACTTGAACCCGATCGAACATCTCCGGAGAGACCTGAAAATAACTGTGCAGCAACACTTCCCATCCAACCTGACAGAGATTGAGAGGATCTGCAGAGAATGGGAGAAACTCTCCAAATACAGGTGTGCCAAGCTTGTAGCGTCATACCCAAGAAGACTCGAGGCTGTAAACGCTGCCAAAGGTGCTTCAACAAAGTACTGAGTGAAGGGTTTGAATACTGATGTGAATTTCTAAAAACCTGTTTTTGCTTTGTCATTATGGTTTATTGTGCGTAGATTTTTTTTTATATATAATTTTTTGAATAAGTCCTTAACGTGGGAAAAGTCAAGGGATCTGAATACTTTTTGAAGACAATGTATAGTGTGTCTCCACCTTGTCGTCTGATAGTTTAGGTGGAAGTTTAACTAAATTATACTAATGAAATCCTCTCAGATCTCCACAGGTGCTTAGGGGGTCCTGCATCTCCACTTCCCCCATGCTGATCCTGACCTGTCTCTGTTTCTATGTCCACCAGGTATTGAGATCACCAATCATGCCACGGCAACCCTGGAGGGCAATCAGATCTTCAACAACCGCTTTGGAGGGTTGTTTCTCGCATCGGGTGTCAACGTTACAATGAAAGGTAAAATAACTTATTGTTACTAGAATCTAACATTATAGGAACTACTTATGGTCAGTCTCTTTGGCAAAATGGTGGTTTTGAATTATCTGAAATTGCCACTAAATTACTTTTTCTTATCTGTACCTGGTCTACCCCGCCTCCCCCCCCGTTCTCCTGTATCCCCCCCAGATAACAAAATAATGAAACATCAAGATGCCATTGAAAAAGCTGTGAGCAGAGGTCAGTGCCTGTAACGGATTTCCAGTTACACCAGCTATCCAATGCACGATTTTTACAGGTAATAATTTCTTACCCTGTGTGTATAGATATCTCTACACATATCTGGATATATAGATAGAGAGAGAGATCTCTACACTATCTGGATATATATAGAGAGAGAGAGATCTCTAACCTATCTGGATATATATATACACTGCTTAAAAAAATAAAGGGAACACTTAAACAACACATGTAACTCCAAGTCAATCCACTTCTGTGAAATCAAACTGTCCACTTAGGAAGCAACACTGATTGACAATAATTTCACATGCTGTTGTGCAAATGGAATAGACAAAAGGTGGAAATTATAGGCAATTAGCAAGACATCCCCAATAAAGGAGTGGTTCTGCAGGTGGTGACCACAGCCCACTTCTCAGTTCCTATGCTTCCTGGCTGATGTTTTGGTCACTTTTGAATGCTGGCGGTGCTTTCACTCTAGTGGTAGCATGAGACGGAGTCTACAACCCACACAAGTGGCTCAGGTAGTGCAGCTCATCCAGGATGGCACATCAATGCAAGCTGTGGCAAGAAGGTTTGCTGTGTCTGTCAGCGTAGTGTCCAGAGCATGGAGGCGCTACCAGGAGACAGGCCAGTACATCAGGAGACGTGGAGGAGGCCTAGGAGGGCAACAACCCAGCAGCAGACCGCTACCTCCGCCTTTGTGCAAGGAGGACATTGCCAGAGCCCTGCAAAAGGACCTCCAGCAGGCCCAAATGTGCATGTGTCTGCTCAAACGGCCAGAAACAGACTCCATGAGGGTGGTATGAGGGCCCGACGTCCACAGGTGGGGGTTGTGCTTACAGCCAACATGCAGGACGTTTGGCATTTGCCAGAGAACACCAAGATTGGCAAATTCGCCACTGGCGCCCTGTGCTCTTCACAGATGAAAGCAGGTTCACACGCACATGTGACAGACGTGACAGAGTCTGGAGACGCCGTGGAGAACGTTCTGCTGCCTGCAACATCCTCCAGCATGACCGGTTTGGCGGTGGGTCAGTCATGGTGTGGGGTGGCATTTCTTTGGGGGGCCGCACAGCCCTCCATGTGCTCGCCAGAGGTAGCCTGACTGCCATTAGGTACCGAGATGAGATCCTCAGACCCCTTGTGAGACCATATGCTGGTGCGGTTGGCCCTGGTTCCTCCTAATGCAAGACAATGCTAGACCTCATGTGGCTGAGTGTGTCAGCAGTTCCTGCAAGAGGAAGGCATTGATGTTATGGACTGGCCCGCCGTTCCCAGACCTGAATCCAATTGAGCACATCTGGGACATCATGTCTCGCTCCATCCACCAACGCCACGTTGCACCACAGACTGTCCAGGAGTTGGCGGATGCTTTAGTCCAGGTCTGGGAGGAGATCCCTCAGGAGACCATCCGCCACCTCATCAGGGACATGCCCAGGCATTGTAGGGAGGTCATACAGGCACGTGGAGGCCCCACACACCACTCACGCGTTTGTGAGCTGCCCTTCATCTTTGAGCTCTATTAGACAAGCAGACACTTACTATCATAGATAGTTGGATATTCAGACATGTTGTATGTTTGTGTTTTCCACATTAATTTTGATATTGACTCCAAATCCAACCTCCATGGGTTGATACATTTGATTCCACATTGATCATTTGTTTGTGTGATTTTGTGTTATCAGCACATTCAACTATGTAAAGAAAAAGTATTTAATAAGAATATTTCATTCAGAGATCTAGGATGGTTATTTTAGTTCCCTTTATTTTTTTGAGCAATATAATATAGAAGAGTCTCTACACCAATGGATATATAGATAGAGAGAGATCTCTACACCTATCTGGATATATATAGAGAGAGATCTCTACACTTATCTGGATATATATATAGAGAGAGAGAGATCTCTACACCTATCTGGATATATATAGAGAGAGTGAGATCTCTACACTTATCTGGATATATATAGAGAGAGGGAGATCTCTACACCTATCTGGATATATATAGAGAGAGCGTTAGAGATATCTCTACACCTATCTGGATATATATAGAGAGAGATCTCTACACTTATCTGGATATATATATAGGTGTAGAGATCTCTCTCTATATATATCCAGATAGGTGTAGAGATCTCTCTCTCTCTATCTGGATATATATAGAGAGAGTGAGATCTCTACACTTATCTGGATATATATATATAGAGAGAGAGATCTCTACACCTATCTGGATATATATATAAGAGGGAGATCTCTACACCTATCTGGATATATATAGAGAGAGTGAGATCTCTACACTTATCTGGATATATATATAGAGAGAGAGAGATCTCTCACCTATCTGGATATATATAGAGAGAGATCTCTACACTTATCTGGATATATATAGAGAGAGGAGAATCTCTACACTTATCTGATATATAGAGAGGAGGAGATCTCTACACTTATCTGGATATATATAGAGAGCGTTAGAGATATCTCTACACATATCTGGATATAATAAGAGAGAGTCTCTACACTTATCTGGATATAAGAGAGAGAGATATCTCTACACTTATCTGGATATATAGAGAGAGGAGAGATCTCTCACACTATCTGGATAATATGTAGAGAGGGGAGATCTCTACACTTATCTGGATATATAATAGAGAGAGGGAGATCTCTACACTTATCTGGATATATATATGAGAGAGGGAGATCTCTACACTTATCTGGATATATATATAGAGAGAGGGAGATCTCTACACTTATCTGGATATATATATAGAGAGGAGATCTCTACACTTATCTGGATATATATAGAGAGAGGGAGATCTCTACACTTCTGGATATATATAGAGAGGGAGATTCTACTACCTATCTGGATATATATAGAGAGAGGGAGATCTCTACACTTATCTGGTATATGATCTATATATGTAGAGAGGAGAATCTCTACATCTATCTGATATCATATATAGAGAGAGAGGAGGAGATCTCTACACTTATCTGGATATATATAGAGAGAGAGGGAGATCTCTACACAAATACATATCGGAATATTATAGTGAGAGAGGGAGATCTCTACACTTATCTGGATATATATAGAGAGAGGGAGATCTCACTATTATATCTGGAATATATATAAGAAAAGGGAGATCTCTACACCTATCTGGATATATATAGAGAGAGGGAGTCTCTACACTTATCTGGATATATATATGAGAGAGGGAGATCTCTACACCTATCTGGATATAATATGAGAGAGAGGAGATCTCTACACCTATCTGGATATATAGAGAGAGCGTTAAGGATATCTCTACACATATTGATATAGATAGAGAGAGATATCTCTACACTTATCTGGATATATAGAGAGAGAGGGAGATCTCTACACTTATTTGGATATATATAGAGAGAGGGAACAATAATTAGAAATCTCTACACTTATCTGGATAATATAGAGGAAGAGGGAGATCTCTACACTTATCTGGATATATAGAGAGAGCGTTAGAGATATCTCTACACATATCTGGATATAGATAGAGATATCTCTACACTTATCTGGATTATATAGATAAGAGAGAGAGATCTCTACACTTTTGATGATATATAGAGGAGGGGAGATCTCTACACTATCTGGATATATAGATAGAGAGAGATCTCTACACTTATCTGGATATATAGAGAGAGAGGGAGATCTCTACACCTATCTGGATATATAGAGAGAGATCTCTACACATATCTGGATATAGATAGAGAGTGAGATCTCTACACATATCTGGATATATAGAGAGAGGGAGATCTCTACACCTATCTGGATATATAGAGAGAGATCGTCATCCAGTGGGGTATTCCAGAAAGCAAGATTATGACGTTAGTCAGCAAACTTTGATAAACAGCCACATACAACTCTTGATATTCTGGTTTATTGAGAATGCTACTTTTGTAAATGTTAAGTCTGTATTTCTCAAAAAGATGAAGTTATTTTAAGCAATGTTGGACTCATTGATCCATCTGTCCACTTTAATGGATGAAACTCATTTGGCTCGTCACCTGTTTCTTTGTTCTGTCCCTCCGGGTGGTCAGGTGTCACACCTGTAACACAACAGACCGCAACGCCATCTGTGTGAACTGCATCAAGAAGTGCCACCAGGGGCACGACGTTGAGTTCATTAGGCATGATAGGTACGTTACTGTTCTGTTTAATGCCTTTTTAATGACACATCTTATTACAGTGATATTTCACGCTAAGTTACTTTTAATTATATCTGGTTTTATATTGCACAATCATGTGCAGATCCTCTCCCTCCTGTGCCAAATGATATATCACATTCAAATCTGTTTGTGTACAGTAATTGACTCTAAGAAATGTGAGAAATCTAAAGAGCCGACTGGAGATGTGCTAGTATTTCAGTGGCTACTTGATCAGTTGATATTTTCTCCCGGTCTTCCACTTCAGTCATTTTCAATATAATATTCCGTACCTTCTCTGTAGATTCTTCTGTGACTGTGGAGCCGGAACCTTGTCAAACCCCTGCACGCTAGCCGGAGAGCCTACGCACGACACGGACACACTGTACGACTCMGCCCCTCCTATAGAGTCCAATACGCTGCAACACAACTGAGCTGGACCTCCCACCTCCGGACCTGTTCCCTATATAGTGCACTACTTTTGACTAGGACCCTATGCTGGCCAGGTCAAAAGTGGTCCAATATGTAGGGAATAGGGTGCCATTTTGGACCGACACAGAAACTCCTCTTTGTTCAGCTAACTTGTCCACTAATGCATGGGAAGGAGGATCAATACAATACAAACTGTTATAAATATTTCAATTGTTTCACACATGCAAATATGTAAAAATGGATGTTGTGGTGGATAAAGACAAGCTGAAAGGAGACATACATTTATATACTGAAAAATGTTCTGCTGTGGATGCACCGCTCCCCCTTGTTTTCCTTCCCAGCAACGTATTGGCGGAGAGGAGAGGACCTGGTCGAAAGTAGTGCCCTATGAAGGGAATAGGATGCCATTTGGGACTCAGAGATATTGACTCAGGTTGAAGGAGAATTAATGGGAAGCATTGCAGTTTTATAACGGAGCTGGGGAGAGGTGGATGGACGCTAGCCATCTTCATGCCCCCCCGCCACCTTTGCGAAGTGGTCAAGTCAGACTGCAGTTATTGTACAGAGCCATGAATGATGGCAGGACGGCACAGCAACGCTCAGAGCCATAAAAGGAACCAGTTCCTCGCCACACACTGCCTATGTCTCCAGGCAGCAAACCCCCGTGGCATTGGTATGGATACAACAAATGAAATATTAATGACCTAGCACTTCCGCTTTTAATTTTTTGGGTGAAAACAAAGTTTTTGATTTTAAATGCTTTTTTCCCCTGTAGCTTTGTATTTTCATGCAAAAATGTTACTGTACTTGAATGTCTTATTTTATTAAATATAATAGTTTTTTGGGGTTATTCAACCATAGACTTGCTGTAAGTGTACTCATGTCGCAGTATCTACGTTCTTTCTGTGAAAGAGAACCAACAAAAACATTTTCCCCAGCAATGTTGACTTTCAAATGTGAGACTTTTAGAATTGATCGTGGCTGTTTTTGAGTCTGAACACCTTTTCTTTTTGTCTGCAATATGGAGTTCAAGGAGCCATGAATGCTTCTCTACATATTTCCTATTTGGACCATACTGCAGGTAAAACCTCAGTATAATTGTCAAAGTATAAGCGCTGGATTCATTTCGTATTGTGGGAAATCTGACCTAAATTTAGGGTAATTTCCGATTGAGCCGACACATGCAACTTTCACTGTGAATGCAGTCTCCAAAAGCAGGAATATTGATATAAAGGCATTTTATAATGCAGGTATTTTGTAATACGGATTGAATCCAGCCCTCAGTCTTGTGAAATCACAGCTGTCTTCATTTAGGCTCCAAGGTCCAGGGTGTACTGTAGTGCTTTCCTAGTCTGGTCCCAGATCTGTTTGTGCCGTTTCCCATAATGACCACAGGAGTTGTCAACGCCACACGAACAGGTCTGGGACCGACCAGGGGAGTAAAACATTGCTGGAGCTTTTAATTTTTTTTTTAACACTAGAGCTCTACTGAATGAGACTAAGTATCCACACAGCGGTAAATGGTTTATTACGTTCCCCTCCACCCCATCCATGTGTATTGGTGACTGTGGGCTCTCAAACAGCTTGAATTGTATGCATGTACCATAACACCCAGACTTAATATATTGTGGAGTATTCAATAACCATTATGTAGATGCTAGTGAATTAAAAGGGTTTACTTTCCTAGATAGAGAAACCTGGTCATTTTTTTAAATTAACTTTATTAGATGATAATACATTAGTGACTTGTGGAAAAGAGCAGAAACTACAAAGAGAATGAAAAGGGTGTATTCAGGGATGGGAAAGGTTGCCGATAGAATGAATACTTTGATAAATGTATCGTGTAGAACACAGTATCTGAACGTTTTGTAAAGTTATGTCCTAAACAGGCCCCAACAACAAAACGGTGCATTTTCACAGGTTGCCGATCATCTGGAGAGCAAGGCAAACTGTATGCCAGCTGCTTTGGGGTCTTCAGCATACAAACATAGCTTCCTGTGGAACAAAAAAAAGACAGCCAAATTACTTATGACAGTTCAACACCATATCAATTAAATTGGTTATTTTATTCCTGTACGGCGAGTGGACCACAGTATCTGTCTTAGAAATGCGGACAAGTCTTAACACCCAGGAAGTATACCAACTAACTATTTGAAAGGGGGATACCTAGTCAGTTGTAGAATGCATTTACTCCACAATCAGATAGGTGTGGGGACTGCCTTAATATTTGCTCATGGGTAGAACAGCTCTGCAAGTGTCAAGTGTACAAAACATTAAGGACAGACTGACCAGGTGAATCCAGATAAATGCTATGATAACTTATTGATGTCACCTGTTAAATCCACTTCAATCAGTGTAGATGATGTGGAGGAGACTGGTTAAAGGATTTTTAAGCCTTGAGATGGATTGTGTCAACCACAACGCTGCCAAGTTTCACGCTCAACAGTTTCCTGTGTGTATCAAGAATGGTCCACCACCCAAAGGACATCCAGCCAACTTGACAACTGTGAGTAGCTTTGGAGACAACATGGGACAGCATCCCCATGTTCTGGGGGGGAGGGGGGTCACGCAACTCAATATTAGGAAAGTGTTCGGTATACTCTACGTTGGTTACATCAAATATAGAGTTTAGCTGAGCAACTATCGTCATTACGGCCGGTATGTGCTTCCAAAAAAACCGTCTAAGTAGAAATTTACAAGCAACTGAAAAAAATAATTTTTGGCACCTCTGATGTATTGTGCAGTCGTAGACTTGACCTGTGTGTGGCAGGAATGAGTGGTTTACATTGGGAGGTGGCGAATAGGCATGTTTTCAGTTGCTTATAAATTTATTTCRACTTTTTTTAAAGCACATACCGGCCGTAACGGGAGTAAAAAAAGACAGCTCTGCAAGCATTATGTTGAACAACTAACGCAGACCAGCTAAACGTGAATAATTTTTGAGTACCACTTCAGCGTGACGGCGCACATGCGATTCCCACTGCTCAAACCATTGGCTAAACATGTTGCATTTACCTAACGTTGACAGAAGACTGCCTCTGCAGGAATRGAAGGCTATAGACTTATGGATACTTAGTAATAATTGGCTGCTCTTCAGTAGCTAACTAGAAACAAGTTTAAATGTACAACCAGGGCTCTCCCTTGTATTTTCTGACAAGGTGGTGCTGATGTAGTCAACTTCCCCCTCCAGGAAGTTGGAGCATTTTTGAAAAACATGTGACTGTTATTTCCAGAAACCTAGAGTCTCAAATGATATCAAACAATGTAGCCAACACAGAAGTCTGGTGTTGGATCCTAAATGAAATTGAGGAGCTTCTAGGTTAAATTTAGGAGTAATGATTATTCTAATTATTTGGATAGTCTMGTGAAAATATAAACTGGCTTCATTTTGATTGGGGAGAAAATTCTGAATAATTCAATTACTGGATGCAATGGAGTAGTCATCTTTTTATTTAACTAGGAAAGTCAGTTGAGAACAAATTCTTATTYACAATGACGGCCTAGGAACAGTGGGTTAACTGCCTTGTTCAGGGACAGAAAGACAGATTCTTACCTTGTCAGCTCRGKGATTCGATCCAGCAACCTTTAGGTTASTAGCCTAACCACTAGGCTACCTGCAGCCCCGCTTACAGTAGGCTATGTAATATGAAACAAGTGAATTAGGCCTATGATCTCCAACTCTGACCTCATCCATCAAGTTAGGTCTGACTACCATTCATTCAACATGCTTTGTCATTGGTGAACTGACTTATCATTAGCAGCCTACTGTTGACATACAGCTAACAGTGACTTCAAAGTTTTCAGACCCCTTGGATTTCATTGTTGCAAAGTSGGATTCAAATTGATTGAAGAAAAAATAATCTACACAACATTGCAGAGGGGACTTGCTTCCATTCAGCCACAAGAGCATTAATGATTTTGGACAATTAGATCTGGCTTGCAGTCGGTGTTGCAATTCATCCCATGGGTGTTTGATGGGGTTGAGGTCAGGGCTCTGTGCAGGCCAGTCAAATTCTTCCACACCGATCTCAACAAACCATTTCTGTATGGACCTCACTGTGTACGCAGGCATTGTCATGCTGAAACAGGAAAAGGGCCTTCCCCAAACGTACCACAAAGTTGGAAGCACAGATTCATCTAGAATGTAATTATTCAGATCCTTTGCTATGAGACTCAAAATTGAGCTCAGGCGCATCCTGTTYCCATTGATCATCCTTGATGTTTCTGCAACTTGCGAGTCCATCTATGGTAAATTCAATTAATTGGACATGATTTGGAAAGGCACACACACCTGTCTATATAAGGTCCCACAGTTGACAGTGCATGTCATGGCAAAAACCAAACCATGAGGTCAAAGGAATCGCTCGTAGAGTTCCGAGACAGGATTGTGTCAAGGCAAAGTTATGGGGAAGGKTACCAAAAAATGTCTGCAGCATTGAAGGTTCCCAAGAACACAGTGGCCTCCATCATTCTTAAATGGAAGAAGTTTGGAACCACCAAGACTCTTCCTAGTGCTGGCCGCTCAGCCAAACTGAGCAAATCGGGGGAGAAGGGCCTTGGTCAGGGAGGTGACCATGAACCCGATGGTCACTGACAGAGCTCCAGAGTTCCTCTGCGGAGATGGGAGAACCTTCCAGAAGGACAACAATCTCTGCAGCACTCCACTAATCAGGCCTTTATGGTAGAGTGGCCTGACGGAAGCCACTCCCCAGTAAAAGGTATATGACAGCCCGTTAGGAGTTTGCCAAAAGATACCTAAAGACTGACCATGGAAAAACAAGATTCTCTGATCTGATGAAAYCAAGAATCAACTCTTTGGCCTGAATGCAAAGCGTAACGTCTGGAGGAAACCTGGCACCATCCCTATGGTAAAGCATGGTGGTTGCAGCAAAATGCTGTGGGGATGTTTTTCAGCGGCAGKAACTGGGAGASTAGTCAGGATCAAGGGAAAGATGAATAGAGCAAAGTAGTGAGATCCTTGAAGTCCTAAACGCTCAGGACCCCAGACTGGGGCGAAGGTTCACCTTCCAACAGKACAACAACCCTAAGCACACAGCCAAGACAATGCAGGAGTGACTTTGGGGACAAGTCTCTGAATATCCTTGAGTGGCCCAGCCAGAAGCCGGACTTGAACCCGGGGTTGTAATCCCGGGAACTTTCAATACATTTCCTGGTTTTCCACAAATCCTGGTTGGAGAATTCCGGATTTCCTGCTTATTCTTGGAAATCTCCAACCGGGACTTYGGGAAAAYCAGGGAATTTATTTAAAGTTCCCAGAATTTTGCAACCCTAAACCCAATCGAACATCTCTGGAGAGACCTGAAAAATTCTGTGCAGCRACGCTCCCCGTCAAACCTGA
Organism: Salvelinus sp. IW2-2015; assembly: GCF_002910315.2. NCBI lineage: Eukaryota > Metazoa > Chordata > Actinopteri > Salmoniformes > Salmonidae > Salvelinus > Salvelinus sp. IW2-2015. Next base: position 70,694,457 of record NC_036858.1, on the reverse strand, counting down.
CAGAGCTTGAGAGGCTCTGCAGAGAAGAATGGGAGAAACTCCAAGTACAGGTGTCCCAAGCTTGTGGCATCATACCCAAGAAGACTCGAAGCAACTTTGGCAGTGATTAGAGCGTTGACAAAGTACTGACTAAAGGGTCTGAATACTTAAGTAAAATATGACTTCAGTTTATTCTTTRTAAATTTGTACAAATGTCAAACCCAGTTTTTTTCTTTGTCATTATGGGATTTGGTGTGTAGATTGAGGGGGGGAAAAGCCATTTAATCCACTTTATAATAAGGCTGTAACGTAACAAAATGTGGCAAAGGTCAAAGGGTCTGAATACTTTCCGAAAGCACTGTATAAYGTACTTCCATTCATTTTTTTCAACTGGTACAGGGGACCATCAGACGAGTATTGTGCGGCTTGTGGGCGTCCTAGAGCAAAACAGCCGACATGTACGTGTTCGTGAGTCTCACATTTCCAGAGGGACCATATAAGTGTGTAGCCCAAAATGTACAGATGCTACAGACAGCCGAGCTGCCAACTTCTGTACAGACAAGATAAGTCCCAAGACGCTTGTGGGGGTCGTAGAGCAAAACGGAGAACACCATCATGTTTCTATCTTTCCATAAAGAGTTTGTAGGCCAAACCGTTTTGGATGCTACAGATGATTGTGAGAAGACTGATTTTCGGGATGTCTCATGGTCTGACAAACACTGCTCTAAATCATATCTCTAGCTTAAACTGACAGATTTTATTATGTTAATTAGATCCATGCAGCATCGACTATTGGGGCTTAAGGGAAAACACTTGTTCTGTATCCCAATTCCCTTGTTGCTAGGCTTGGGCAGTATATGGGATGTTTTTCCCAATACCATTGAAACTATTTATTTTRAATATTTGTAGCTACTTTAAGTAAATGCCTACAATCAACTTGTGCAATATGTTAGGATATCAAGCAGATTGCGTTCATTTCACCTRACACATGAAGCTTACAGGTAGTCCCCAGTCACGTTTGTTTACAAGCACACAGCGAKAGACTGGAGCCTTGTGAGTCACTCACTGTTGTGCAACATGCGCCAGTTGACCYAGTTACATTATGGATTTCACAACTGTTTGCCAGCTAGATAACTTAATAGTTAAGATAACTGTCTCAATGCTTTGGTTTGCTAACTTACAGTAGCACTCAAAAGTTGACACCTACTCATTCCAGGGTTTCTTTATTTGTACTATTTTCTACATTATGGAATCATGTAACCAAAAAAAAGTGTTAAACAGATCAAAATATATTTTAGATTCTTCGAAGTAGCCACCCTTTGCCTTGGTGACAGCTTTGCACACTCTGGGCATTATCTCATCCAGCTTCACCTGGAATGCTTTTCTTGAAGGAGTTCCCACATATGCTGAGCACTTGGCTGCTTTTCCTTCAATTTGCAGGCCAAACCTTCTCAATTGGGTTGAGGTCGGGTGATTGTGGAGGCCAGGTCATCTGATGCAGCACTCCATCACTCTCCTTCTTGGTCAAATAGCCCTTACACAGCCTGGAGGTGTGTTGGGTCATTGTCCAGTTGAAAAACAAATGATAGTCCCACAAAACGCAAACCAGATGGGATATCGCTGCAGAATGCTGCAGAATGTGTCCCTAGAATTCTAAATAAATCACTGACAGTGTCACCAGCCAAATCAAAGCAATGCAAATAGTCTGGATAGCCATTTGATTAGATGTTCAGGAGTCTTATGGCTTGGGGGTAGAAGCTGTTTAGAAGCCTCTTGGACCTAGATTTGGCACTCCGGTACTTCTTGCCATGCCGTAGCAGAGAGAACAGTCTATGACTAGGGTGGCTGGAGTCCTTGGCCATCTGTCTGGCCCTGCGGTCTTGTGAATGTTGACCTGTTTAAAAGGTCTTACTCACGTTGGCTGCAAAGAGCGTGATCAGTCATCCGGAACAGCTGATGCTCTCATGCATGTTTCAGTGTTACTTGCCTCGAAGCGAGCATAGAAGTAATTTAGCTCGTCTTGTAGGCTCGTGTCACTGGGCAGCTCTCGGCTGTGCTTCCCTTTTGTAGTCTGTAATGGTTTGCAGGCCCTGCCACATCCAATGAGCGTCGGAGGACGATTTGATCTGAGTCCTGTATTGACGCTTTGCCTGTTTGATGGTTTGTTGGAGGGCATAGCGGGATTTCTTAAGCTGCCGGGTTAGAGTCCCACTCCTTGAAAGTGGCAGCTCTACCCTTTAGCTCAGTGCGGATGTTGCCTGTAATCCATGGCTTCTGGTTGGGGTATGTACGTACGGCCACTGTGAGGACGACGTCATTGATGAAGCCAGTGACTAATGTGGTATACTCCTCAATGCCATCGGAAGAATCCCGGAACATATTCCAGTCTGTGCTAGCAAAACAGTCCTGTAGCTTAGCATCGTCATCATCTGACCACTTTTTTATTGACCGAGTCACTGGTGTTTCCTGCTTTAATTTTTGCTTGTAAGCAGGAATCAGGAGGAAAGAATTATGGTCAGATTTGCCAAATGGAGGGTGAAGGAGAGCTTTGTATGYGTCTCTGTGTGTGGATTAAAGGTGGTCTAGAGTTTTCTTTTCCCCCTCTGGTTGCACATTTAACATGCTGGTAGAAATTAGGTAAAATGAATGAGTATCCCTGCATTAAAGTCCCCGGCCACTAGGAGCGCCGCCTCTGGATGAGCGTTTTCCTGTTTGCTTATGGCGGTATACAGCTCATTGAGTGCAGTCTTAGTGCCAGCATCGGTCTGTGGTGGTATGTAGACAGCTACTAACAATACAGATAAGCACCATCTACTTGGAGTTTATCTTAAGATACTCTACCTCAGGCGAGCAAAACCTCGATTTCCTTAGATATCGTGCACCAGCTGTTGTTTACAAATAAAGACGCCACCCCTCGTCTTACCAGAGGCTGCTGTTCTATCCTGCCGATAGTGTATAACCCGCCGTTCAGCCACGACACTGAAACATAAGATATTACAGTTAAAATGTCCCGTTGGTAGTTTAATCTTGCTCGTATGTCATCGATTTTATTTTCAAATGGTTGCATGTTGGCCAATCGAACGGATGGCAGTGGGGGTTTACTCGCTCGCCTATGAATTCTCAGAAGGCAGCCTGACCTCAGCACGCTTTTTCTCCATCTTCACACAAATGACGGATTTGGGCCTGTTCCCGGGAAAGTAGTATAACGTTCACGTCGGACTCATTAAAGGAAAAAGCTTCTTCCAGTTTGTGGTGAGTAATCGCTGTTCTGATGTCCAGAAGTTATTTTCGGTCATAAGAGACGGTAGCAGCAACATTATGTACAAAATAAGTTAAAGCACACCCACACCATCACTCCATGGTTCACGGTGGGAACCACACATCCGGAGATCATCCGTTCACCTACTCTGTGTCACAGTGGTTGAAATCAGAAATCATAGAATTTGGACTCATCAGACCAAAAGGACAGATTTCCAACAGTCTAATGTCCATTGCTCATGTTTCTTGGCCCAAGCAAGTCTCTTGTTCTTATTGGTGTCCTTTAGTAGTGGTTTCTTTGCAGCAACTCAACCATGAAGCCCTGATTTCACGCAGTCTCTTCTGAACAGTTGATGTTGAGATGTGTCTGTTACTTGAACTCTGAAGCATTTATTTTGGCTGCAATTTGAGGAACTTATCCTCTGCAGCAGAAGTAACTCTGGGTCTTCTTTCCCTGTGGCGGTCCTCATGAGAGCCAATTTCATCATAGTGCTTGATGTTTTTTGTGACTACACTTGAACTTTCAAAGTACTTGAAATTTTCCAGATTGACTGACCTTCATGTCTTAAAGTAATGATGGACTGTTGTTTCTCTTTGCTTATTTGAGCTGTTCTTGCCATAATATGGACTTGGTCTTTTTCCAGATAGGGTATGGTATACAGAAGATAGCTCTACCTAGTCACAACACAACTGATTGGCTCAAACAAATTAATTAGCCAAGAAATTCCACAAATTAACAAGGCACACCTGTTAATTGAAATGCACTCCAGGTGACTACCTCATGAATCTGGTTTAAATAATGCCAAGACTGTGCAAAGCTGTCAAGGCAAATGGTGGCTACTTTGAAGAATCTAAAATATTTATTTGTTTAACACTTTTTGGGTTTCTACATGATTCCATAGTTTTGATGTCTTCACTTATTCTACAATGTAGAAAATAGTAAAAATAAGAACCTTAAATGTGTAGGTGTCCCCAAACTTTTGACTGGTGCTGTAGTAGCTAGTTATCAAGCTAAGTGGTTAACTTCTTGCAGTCAAGTTCCTCTAGGTAAGAGCAGAGAACCCGCTCTTGGATCAAGAGCCTTGCTGTTGTCAGGATTCACCTAGCGGTCATGATTTGGGGCTGTACAAATGTTTGATGTATTAGAATAATTGATTATGCTTATGTTATATTAATAGAAGGAGAGGGGTTATAAGACCCCTCCCTCCTTACATTTATAGGGTCCTAGACTACAGATTAACAATATATATTTTCATGATATGGTTTTAGAATTGTTCCACAGTTGTTTTCTCATTCACTCAATGTGTGACTGAGACAGAACTCTGCAGGGGAGTGTGGGAGATAAGAGACGACTCAGACATTCCACAGTAAATCTACTTTGGGGAGGGGACATTTATTGCCTAGCTTTTAGATAAACACTGAAACTCTGTATAGCCATGGATGCAGGGTTTTGGTCTCGGGAGTAAAAAGGTAATGACGTAGTCAGTGACATCACTAAGGCGGGACTTTGGTTTAATAAAACAACTTGAGACCTACTCAGAACCTACAGAACGTACTCAGAACATGCGTGCTATGTTCCTGTTTGTCACCTTCTGTCTGCAATTGCATTAATAAAGGTTTATGAATGATTTAATTAAAAATATTGTTATAATGTTAATTTCACCAATGAACCAATGATTGACAAAGGAGGTAAGGAACGAACYTAACATTTGGCGAGCTTGCCTGGAGTGAGTGTTACACGGTTGGCAGAGATTCCACACCACGTTGCCAGAGCTCAAAATTAAATAAGGTAAGCAGACACCTGTTTAATCTAAGTCTGTAATTAAATGTCATTCACTGGTGTGGTTTCTCTCTAACAAGTGGCACCTCACTCAATCTAAATTATAGACATACGCTTTGAATATGACAGTCGGATTTTAGTTTGGAGAAATTACGTAACGGGCTATTGGTGAAATGCATGATGTCAATATAGGACGAATGAAACGAAAGCTTGATGATTTTTATTTGTATTTGTTAACTAGTTATTTTATTGTGCCCGTTGTGGTTTGGCGAGGCCATCCGAGGCATGCTCTATCTACGGATAGGTGGCCGGTTATGAGTTAAATACTAGTTAGTTTTGCAGAGGTGAGTCAGCGTTATTCACCTAATTCTATTTGTTAAAAGGTAATTACCAAATTACTAGTTATTTTTGTTTTGTAGAGGTACCCAGCGAATGAGTTGAGTTGGTTATGAATGGTGCGTTGTATGTTTCATTGTTTGTTTGGCTGTGGATTATGGCGGGAGTTATTGGGTAATTGCCCAATAGTGGAATACAAAATTAGGAGTAGGACAGAAATTATTCTAATAAACGGTTGAACGTATTTGTTAGTGACAATTTCCTACCATAGGACAGTATTGGAAATGTACAACCCCTTAGTATATCAGTATATCAAGAGAATTATACAGACGTTCTGTAGACAATACAAAATTAACATTGTGATCCTATCACCACCTGGGGGCACTGGTGTATAACATAACTATTACTCTACACCCTTAAAATAGGACTTTAAGTTTACCATGCGGTTGTCTCTGAGGCCCGTGTGTGAAATATATTTGAGTATAAGTAGAACCATTTACTATAGCCTGGATCAAGTGAGAGTAGAATTAGGATTACAGTATCACCCACTGTTATTTAACACACACTGGATGAAGATAGGGGATAATTGATATAGGCATATTCCTACATATTACACGCAGACAATCTAAATTAAAAGAAGTTTCCTGCTGTGGAATTTACAGACACTTAAGAAATGGCATGTCTGGACTGAGATGGCAGGAGAAAATAGATATCCAATAGCTGGTTCATTCAACAAGATAGGTTGGAATTAGTCAAGGAGATAATTCAGACAAGAAAAAATGGACATGCAGAAGGAGATGACGAGTGCCCTTGTCTCAGAAACTGATGGGAATGATGTTGCTTGAAGGACATATCTTCATGAACAAGGCTACCGTGACCAAACTAAAGCTAGAGAGAACAATAGAATGCAGAAAGAACGAACTGAGTCAAGACAGAGACAGAACGGGAGTACTCTCCACTGCCTCGCCRCCGTATAACAATCAACCCAAAGGTACTCCGGGGTGACTATACACAGATCTACCCTCTTATACTACTGACTGAAGAAAATGGAGAAGCAACCACAATTATCCTCAAAAGGAACTCTGACACAACAGCAGCAGTGAGCGGTATGAGAACAATAGAATTGGATGAAAAAACGAGGCACAGTTCCTGGAGGGAGATTCCCTCATCACTCAACAGAAAGGGACAGACTGGCAGACCATAGACATATGGCCGCCTGTAGAAAACAAACTAACTACTAAAGAAGTAAAAGTAAAATACAAAGTGTTACCATCCATGGGTGTCCTATTCAGGGACCAGAGAGACAGGAAAGAAAGAAGGAAGACTGGCAAATAATAAGTTATATACATTACGAAAAGAAAAGAGAAAGTTGATAGAAGATCTACAAATGCTAATTGATAAGATTAAAGAGACAATGGACACAGATGATGTGGAGGAAAGTCAAAAGCTGAAATATGAGGTCAGACAAGCCAAAGATATGTTAAGACGATACCAGAGGGAGGTAGAAGAGTGAAGAAGAACAGAGATTTAGGGAGAGATAGAAAGGGAGAGACATTTTCCATGCCCTTGGTGTATCGTACGGGTCCACGGGGACAGGTGACTCAGGAATACAAGGCTTGGAGTTTTGGAGACCTGGAAACAGCAGTAAAAGGCATGCCCGGGATCTCGAAAGGAGCGGATGGGCGGATACAGACTTTTGAGCATTTACACGGGCACAACAAAAAACCYATGCCTGGGGGACCTCAAGGCGCTACTGGCGAGGATGACACCAGGGCAATTAGAGGCGCTGTTGTTGAGAGCCCGCATCGATGATGCTCTAACCTGAAACAGTATTGAGTGAAGTCCGAGCACCCCTGTGGAGGACTCTAAGATATGAATACCCCACTGTAAGAGATATGACCAGACTAAGCCATGTGGCCCTTGACGAAAACAACATAGATTTCGCTGAATGGCTTGAAAGGTTTAGAACAATATGGAATGAGGAACTTGGAGAAAGATATGACCAGAATGACACTTGAGAACGCATGATCTATGATTATACTGCCAAGAATTGCCCTGAACCCATCAGAAAAAAGGTTGAAGATGAAATAGGATGGGACCGAAAGACTGGGGGAGAGAAAGAAGAGTATCTCAGACATTGGTTCAGGAACTGGGAGAAACAAAAGTATGATGAGAAATCGAGAAAAGGAGGTTTAGACACTGTGCTGAAGAAGGCCCAGCTTGCACAGATCGAGAAAGGAAGTGGTGGGTTTACTCACAATGTAATGGCTGCTCAAGTTGTTCCTACAGGCTCACCACAACCTGCAGCCCCCCCACAGTCACATCTGGTACCCGTGAACCTGGTGCCTGCAGGATATGTACCTTTCCCTATGCAGCCTTATGGTAAACCACAACCATGGACTGGAAGAGGATATGGGCCCGCCAGAACCCCTCGTGACTGGACAAACACTCAATGCTGGACCTATGGGCAATTGGGACATATGAGTTTGCAGTGCGGAGGACTTGGTAGAGGAAACTTTGGGCCTGGCAGAGGGAGAGGAACTTTTGATAATGCACATCCTGGAGCATATTACCCACCATGGCAACAATATGATCCTCAGCCACAGTACCACTCGCCTGGAGCTTAAAATGCTCCCAGGGGGCCACATATGCCCCATGGACAAGAAGGACAAGTTAATGATAGAGGACAGGCATGGCCAATGGGAAATCAGAACACCAACAGTTCTCATTTCCCTCAGAATCACCAATGAAGGTGCCTGACTCCCCTGCTCCAGTATGAATTCAATGATGGAAGAGAAGAGCCAATGGTTGCTCTTAATGTTAAGGACATGACCTACCATTTATAACAGACACTGAAGCTAACGGTTCCTGTTTAGGAAAACTTGGACAAGTTGTTGGAGCTTCCCTGAGCAAATCATCAGTAACAATAACAGCGACATCTGGACAGCCAAGGAATGTGTACCGGACAAAAACTTGTTTGAAGAACCTCTGCTTGACTCTGACATGATGCTGTTCATTGATGGATCTGCCTATATAGATCAAAGCACAGGGAAGAAACATGTAGGATTTGCTGTAGTAGATGTGGAAGGTGATATTGAGGTTATGCAGCCCCTACCAGAACATTTATCAGAGCAACAGGCAGATTTATTAGCTCTGACCACAGCTTGTGAATTGGGGGAAGGGAAGCCTTTACTGGCTACTCTGACTCAGCATATGTTATTGGGGTTTGTTTGTCATGGTGTAGGATTTGGAGAGCAAGAGAGTTGACTAATTCCACAGACACACCTATTAAAAACAGACCTTATGTTGAACAGTTGATTGAAGCTATGTGAAAACCTAACACATTGGCTATTGTTAAGGTGGAGGCATACACGTGTTGGTGTGATAATGCTAGGATTAGTAACAGCATAGCTGATGAGGCCGTCTAATTGCTGTTTCCTTTTGTCACACACATCATTTAATTTTTTTAGTTGGTTGTATCATTTGAAACTACTTGTCTTGAGAAACAGCAGCAGGCTGATATTCTCAATCACCAGGTGTGGAGGGAGAGAGGCTCTCTGTCCTAGGTCTGGCTTATGGCTACATCTTTTGTCTGGCATGCCCTGTTTACCATCAACCATGATTTTATTATTTGCCGATTGGCTCATGGAGTGAGCCATTTGTCAAAAGGGGGATATGAGAGGAGAATGGAGGAGGAGGATGTTTGAACATTTGAATCAGTATGTAAAACTGTTCATTTATCGTTGCGCGACATGTTTGTTATATAATATAGACAACGGAACTCCGCTGCAACCAGGGAAGTTCCTCATTCCAAAAGGATCTTTTGTCAACATAGCTATGGATTTTATAGACATGATATAGCGAAAAGAAAGAGATACTGCCTGGTGATAATTGACAGGTTTACCAGGTGGGTGGAACCATCCAACTGCATTGSRTGAACAGTTGCAAAATTTGTAGTTAGGAAAATTATACTCAGGTTCGGAATCCCTGAGGTTTGTCTGCAGACAATGGGACCCATCTCATAGGAGATGTGGTTACCCAAATGGCCAATAAGATGAAGGAAAAGGAAACCGCACACTGCTCTTGATGGTATCACCGATATTTAATAAGCTTACGTATCGGCCACACGGCCTTCGTCAGAGCTTTTTATTACCCAAATGGCCAAAATGATGGGTGTTGACCAGAAGTTTGTGTCCATCTATCAACCGCGGAGTAACGAGAGTTACTGAGGGCTAATAAGACCATGAAAGGCTCCCTTGTCAAACTATGCTATTCCACAGGAAAGACATGGGTAGAGGGATTACCTCTTGTCCTCATGAAAATACACAGCAGCCTTAACAAAGGTATTGGGTGTACACCTTATGAAATGTTAACAAGACGACCAATGAACACCCCAGGGGTGAGACCTATGACGGACCGATAGACACAACTGAGATAGTGTGACCATCTTGAGTACATGAAGGAACTAACTTCTGTTGTAAGTTCTCTACTCACACACTAGGAAAGCAGCAAAACCAATCCCAGGTGAAGACCCTGACGAGCTACCCATAAACGTTGGAGAATGGGTGAAACTCATGGTCCAAAAGCGAAAATGGAACCAACCACCACAGATGGGTGTGTTCCAGCCCTGCGGGTAGAGGAGAGGTCCGGCTGGCATCATCTCTCCCACTGCAAGTATCTCCCGGAGTGGGAGCCATGGAGCGACTGGAGGGAGGGAGGGAGAGCAGGGCCCCGAGAACATCTGAAGGAGGAAGAAGGTTCGAGCCAAGGGACAGGAACAGAGGGATGAGACCAAAGGCCAGAAGAACCAACAGAGGGTTCAGCCACAGAACCTGAAGAGTCATCAGATGTCAAGGACACCATCATACACACACACTATGGTTGTGAAACAAGAAAATCGCAACCATGGAAAAACGCATGCAGGGTATTTGTTACTCTCCAAATCTACTCGTTCCCTTTGTGGACGGGGGTGTGGAGAATAATAAATGTGTGAAAACAGTGACATACATAGGATTACAGGGGAAGGGGAACACATCTGGCACACAGGTAATGATTTTCCAGAAACCCACCTCCACAGCATTTCTGTGGGGAACCCAGGCAGTACCAATAGGAAAGAATGATTTGGATGTAGATTACTACATTTTATGAAAAGGAACAAAACTAGGGCTTGACAAAGAAAAAGCAATCATACTATTCTGATGTTGGTCAAAGGGGGAAGGAAGCAGCATGGGAAGTTGTAGTAATGRGTAAATGGTCTTTACTAATTTCATAAAACAGGGTTTTACTCAGTTGTCACTAAATGTGCAGAATTTGAAGGCAGTAGTGACCAGAGACGAAATGGCACAAATTGGTTAAAGACAGAGGGGCCTACAGATCGATTGGAATAAATGAGGATTACTGTGTCATGTTGCTTCCTAACTCCTCTGACAACATGACAATTATTATTAATGACCTGGCTAAATTAGGAGGTACTCTGGGAAAAGCTGTCGACACCATCTTTTACCAAATTGGACACTGGTTTAATGGTGTATTTGGAAACGTAAGGTAATGATGTCCAGGTCTGCCATGATTGTTCCACTCCTGGTAGGACTACTGTGTTTTGTTGTTGCTTTAGCTATAATAAAATGCTTGGCTAGAAAGACTGTTGAACATTTGTACACATGACACATGTATGTTGTAGTGGTCACAAGAAGGGAGCAAACTTACCTAATGTGATAGAGGGAAGATATGGGAGATACTGGAGCTTGTCATGTATATATGGGTCAACTGAGAGAAGAGTATAGTGATAGGAGAAACTATGCTAAAGGGGATTTTAGTGTGTTAGATTTACAGTAACAAGAGACAGGTGTAAACATTTCCAGGATAGAAGAATGCATGGGAGCACCTTTTGGATAGAAGTGGGTATGTAGTGTCAAGAAGTATCTCACTTTACCTCCTGGATGGGGGGATGTTTTTATTTGGGGAGAACAGAAATGTACATTTTAAGAATTCAGGTCACCGATCTTTTCAATGAAACAGGTAAAACCAACTCTGGGGAACTGCAGCGTGCCAAACGACTCATCTCAGACAATCAGGAAGCCTATGGTCATGTCCTACACCCAGGTGAGATGTTTGGTATGTCAATTATACCCTCCTGGGGTGTGGCTGTCCTAGGAAGGTGGGTAAACAATTTAACTTACTCTTTACAGGCTCATATGATATAAGAGACTGCTCAGACATTCCACAATAAATCTACTTTGGGGAGGGGACATTTATTGCCTAGCTTTTAGATAATCACTGAAACTCTGTATAGCCATGGATGCAGGGTTTTGGTCTCGGGAGTAAAAAGGTAATGACGTAGTCAGTGACATCACTAAGGCGGGACTTCGGTTTAATAAAACAACTTGAGACCTTTTGTTTGGGGCAGAACCTACTCAGAAACGTGTGCTATGTTCCTGTTTGTCAACTTCTGTCTGCAATTGCATTAAAGGTTTTTGAATGATTTAATAAAAAATAGTCATAATGCTAATTTCACCAATGATTGACAAAGGACGTAAGGAACGAACCCTAACGCTGTCAAATTTTTTTTTGTGTGTGCAGCAAACGGAGTAGCATTTCTGAGTTACTTGTATAACTTTGAGCTGGGATGTCTATCCTGTAAATACTTTGTCAGACTGTATAAAATGTTTGCATGTGTTCATAAGCATTTGCTATTGGATTTGACATGTACTTCTTTGGATTGAAAATGGAGTCCCTTGTGTTCAGTTCCAGTATTACAGAATATCCCAGTATGTCACGAGGTTGGTATGAAGGTCTGACAATCTGGATACCGCCCAAGCCTAATTGCACATAATTTTGTCTGAAGTGTGATCTTAACCAGTTCCCTTTGGGACAAATAAACTTGAAGTTCAAAGAAGCCCATACCTGTCTCATAAGAGTAGACTTTCCACCCATGTTAGGCCCAGTGACCGGGGCCCCTCAATGCCCGGGCAACCAATGGCAATGTCGTTAGTAATGAAATCACCGAAGGAGGTTTTGGTGACACAGGTGGCGAGAGTTCCTCAGGTCCAAGAACGCTGCTGATTGGCTGTCGTCGCCAGGAAGTATTACTTGAGGCCGTGTCATTGGTCTTCCGTCTCCCCCCTGGCTGTACTGAGTCAGGTTCAGCAACACATCTGAAACGGTAACAGGGATAGGTCTGAAATAAATAAAAATATATAAACCTGTACGATAACATGACATAGGTCTAGAACTGTCAAACTGACTAAATATATTGACTAAACACATTGTGTAGCTTTTCATTGATCACATTGCATTCAAGGCAAGCAGCAACCCAGGATATTTATTTACACACCCTCCTCGTCCTTACACTAAGCCCTAATTCAAACACTGCTCTATCACCGCACCCAACTAAAAAAACACATCACTTTCTCCTTTGAAGAGCGGGGATAGAGTGCGTCTTGTTGGACGACTTGAAGGTAGTTTAGCAGCCTCTGCCGTTATTTCAGTGTGGTGTGGGTGGAGCACACCTCTTCTTCATGCAGCGCACCAGAACAGTACTCCACTGTTGGGAGAAATGGTAGTGCATGTTAATAAAGGTTGCTTCCCTACCACACCCACAACAGACACAATCATGGCCTCGGATTCGCAGGTGTTGGCTGTTATGCCTGAATTCGACCCAGAACCAACTAAGAAGTCTATTGCAGTTTTGAGAGCGGTTGTATGAAACCAAATCGGTACGTCCTGAAAAGTTCAACCGTGCCAGCACGCTATTCAGTTCGACTAGCCATAAATTTGGCATCTGAACTGTGTGTGTAACACTGGCAGAGTTCTGTGCTGTTCAGTCATTATAATAGGATTGTTTAGGCAGCTCTGTGGTGTAAACAGACTAAACACAATGCTTAGTAGAGTACCAAACAGGGCCGTTAGAAAAACACATTTATGGTTGCATCCCAAATGCCAGCTTATTGCTAATGGGCCCTGGTCACAGGTAGTGCACTGTATAGGGAATATGGTGCCATTTGGGACAACCATTATGTGGAGCTGCACTAGAGGTAAATAATTAACAACGCAATCATCATCATCTTTTAGTTTACCCTCCATCTTTAACGAGACAGTCCCAATGCTGCAAGAGCTAATGTGGGCTTGTGAGGTAGAAATGTATTGACCTTTATTTAAACAGGGAGTCACATTGAGAACTATTTTACAAGACAGCCCGACATATCCATTACAAATAAAAACCCACTATAATAAGACAGCCCGACATATCCATTACAAATAAAACCCACTATAATAAGACGGGCCCGACATATCCATTACAAATAAAACCCACTATAATAAACAGCCGACAAATCCATTACAATAAAACCCACTATAATAAGACAGCCCGACATATCCATTACAAATAAAACCCACTATAATAAGACAGCCCGACATACCATTACAAATAAAACCACTATAAATAAGACAGCCCGACATATCCATTACAAATAAAACCCACTATAATAAGACAGCCCGACATATCCATTACAAATAAAACCCACTATAATAAGACAGCCCGACATATCCATTACAAATAAAACCCACTATAATAAGACAGCCCGACATATCCATTACAAATAAAACCCATTATAATAAGACAGCCCGACATATCCATTACAAATAAAACCCACTATAATAAGACAGCCCGACATATCCATTACAAATAAACACCACTATAATAAGACAGCCCGACATATCCATTACAAAAAAAACCACTATAATAAGACAGCCGACAATTCCATTACAAATAAAACCCACTATAATAAGACAGCCCGACATATCCATTACAAATAAAACCCACTATAATAAGACAGCCCGACATATCCATTACAAATAAAACCCACTATAATAAAGACAACAGCCCTACATATACAGTACCAGTCAAAAGTTTTGGACACCTGCTCATTCTAGGGTTTTTCATTATTTTTATTATTAAAGCAAAGGGTGGCTTCTTTGAATAATCTAAAATAAAATATTTTGATTTTACACTTTTGGTTACTACATTTATTTTATTTAACCAGGTAGGCTAGTTGAGAACAAGTTCTCATTTACAACTGTGACCTGGCCAAGATAAAGCAAAGCAGTGCCACACAAACAACAACACAGAGTTACACATGGAATAAACAAACGTACAGTCAATAACACAATAGTGTGTGCAAATGAAGTAAGATTAGGGAGGTAAGGCAATAAATAGGCCATAGTGGTGAAATAATTACAATTTAGAAATTAACACTGGAGTGATAGATGAGCAGAAGATGAATGTGCAAGTAAAGATACTGGGATGCAAAGGAGCAAAAAAATGAATAACATGGGGATGAGATAGTTGGGTGGGCTATTTACAGATGGGCTATGTAGAGGTGCAATGATCTGTAAGCTGCTCTGACAGCTGATGCTTCAAGTTAGTGAGGGAGATATGGGTCTCCAGCTTCAGTGATTTTTGCAATTCGTTCCAGTCATTGGCAGCAGAGAACTGGAACGAAAGGCGGCCAAAGGAGGAGTTGGCTTTGGGGATGACCAGTGAGATATACGAGCGCGTGCTACGTGTGGGTGCTGCTTTGGTGACCAGTGAGCTGAGATAAGGCGGGGCTTTACCTAGAAAAGACTTATAGATGACCTGGAGCCAGTGGGTTTGGCGACGAATATGAAGCGAGGGCCAGACAACGAGAGCATACAGGTCACAGTGGTGGAGAGTATATGGGGCTTTGGTGACAAAACGGATGGCACTGTGATAGACTGCATCCAGTTTGCTGAGTAGAGTGTTGGAGGCTATTTTGTAAATGCCATCGCCGAAGTCAAGGATCGGCATGATTCCATGTGTTATTTCATAGTTTGGATGTCTTCACTATTATTCTACAATGTAGAAAATAGTCAAAATAAAGGAAAAACCTTGGAATGAGTGGATGTGTCCAAATATTTGACTGGCACTGAACATCACTAATAAAACACAAAATTAAACAATGTTAGAATGTGATGAGCTTTTCTTAAATAAGTATCTAAAAAAATATATTGAAAATGCCTGAAAGGCACCAGAATATCTAATTGCAAGGCATTCTGCATATTGTTCCACACAAGGGGCAGAAAAACTAAAAGCAGATTTTCCTAATTCTGTGGAGACCAAAGGGATCGACAGAGTTATCCATCCCTGAGAAAGGGTTTGGTCATATAATCCATGAAGTAATCTACAGAGGAAGTTTCTACAGACTGCTTTGATATAAAAGAGAGTGCAGCTCTCTTCTTACAGACAGAGGTCCATCCCACATGTTAAAAATACAATGATGAGTCCTAAAATCGCCCCCAGTGATAAAACGTATTGCTGAATGGAATACTGAGTCCAATGGTTTCAAAACAGAGGCTGTCGTGTGCAAATAAATAATGTCACCATAGTCTACCACAGGGAGAGGCATTGTTTGAACAATCCTCCTATTTTCATAGCAAAAAGTAGAGGTGTGTGTGTGTGTGTGTGTGTGTGTGTGTGTGTGTGTGTGTGTGTGTGTGTGTGTGTGTGTGTGTGTGTGTGTGTGTGTGTGTGTGTGTGTGTGTGTGTGTGTGTGTGTGTGAGAGAGATGGCCAGGTATGGCACAGAACAGTTGACATAACAGGTGCAGGAACTGTATTCAAGGCAACCAGCACCTGGCTACAACAATCTTTAATCTTTAACACAATTCAGCTCAATGCAACTGTGAGTGCAATAGGGAAGTTTGAGCAATGTCAGTTTGTGGAATTCATTCATTCTTCTGATTTCATGCATATCAAAGTTTATTTGTCACGTGTGCTGAATACAACAGGTGTACCTTACAGTGAAATGCTTTCTTACAGGCTCTAACCAATAGTGCAAAAAAGGTATTTGGTGAACAATAGGTAGGTAAAGAAATAAAACAACAGTAAAAAGACAGGCTATATACAATAGCGAGGCTATAAAAGTAGCGAGGCTACATACAGACACCGGTTAGTCAGGCTGATTGAGGTAGTATGTACATGTAGATATGGTTAAAGTGACTATGCATATATGATGAACAGAGAGTAGCAGTAGCGTAAAAGAGGGGTTGGTGCGTGGCGGGACACAGTGCAGATAGCCCGGTTAGCCACTGTGCGGGAGCACTGGTTGGTCGGCCCAATTGATATGATGATGGGTTTTGAAAAACTATTGCCTATAGTGCTGACTGCTCAAGCGCCCCACAATTGTATGGGATAAATAAAGTAATTTAAATTCACCATGCTTACCTAGCACAGCCATGCACTCCACCCCAGTCTGCCAGTCCCTGTAGTTCTTATCAAAGTTGAAGAAGTCTTCTCATGCAGTCCTTCAGAGCTGCATCTCTCTTCTCCTCAAGACTCTGGAGCTCTGAGAACAGACGCTCAATCTCCCTCATCCAGTAGCACTTCCAGCCCTTCTTTGTGGACTTCACCTGAGAGTTCAAACAAGTCCATTTAACTGTCACCACCATATTGAACAAGACGTACTACAGATTGAAAACTACGTTGTGGAACACTCACTATTGTAATTCTTAGATTTTGTTGTTGCATTGTCGAGAAGGAACTGCAAGTAATAATTTTGTTGGACGATGTATTCCATGCATATCCCCTACATAAAGCAACTTACAACTGAGTGAATAGGCTATATTTTCGTGGTGGCCGCTGCAGGAATCGAACCACTGACCCTAGCGTTGCCACCCTCACCGCGTACTCCTCAGGAATGTTCCTCTCTGAGACGCTGTCTAATACTGCCATCTGGAAGTGGTTCCATCCCATTCCCCAGTAGGTCAGGTTCCTGCAGCCCAGC
Source organism: Salvelinus sp. IW2-2015 (assembly GCF_002910315.2). NCBI lineage: Eukaryota > Metazoa > Chordata > Actinopteri > Salmoniformes > Salmonidae > Salvelinus > Salvelinus sp. IW2-2015. The sequence continues at coordinate 70,677,304 of NC_036858.1, read as the reverse complement.
CTTTTCTTCTGCCTGGAAACATTAAACTTGGATAGATTTAAACCCCCTGTAGGTCTAAGCCCTTAGATCACAATATCTACTAAGCTAACATATGGAATGGTTTTAAGATGTTCATTAAATTTATCATTTAGCTTTTTGTTTGGAATTTTGGGACCTCTGTAACATTTAATTTGGCCTTTACTGCTATAGTCCATAAAAACACATTTGTACGTGGCAAAACAGACAGTGAAAAAATCAAACATAAGGAATAAGGTTTTAAAGTGTCTGTAGCCACTGTTAGAAATGGTAAGTCTCTAGCATTAACACACATCCCCCGTGTGACGCATGGGTGCGTCAATCGACTCCAGTGGGTTTTGAAGCGCACTTACATGTTCATTTGTCCAAGAACAGAAACATCTTTTTTTACCTTTAAGTCAGGTAAAAACAAATTCTTATTTACAATGACAGCCTACCGGGGAAACTGCCTTGTTCAGGGGCAGAACAGATTTTTACCTTGTCAGCTCGGGGATTCGATCCAGCAACCTTTAGGTTACTGGCCCAACGCTCTAACCACTAGGCTACCTGCCACCCCTAAAAAATATATTTTAAATTCTACATTGAGCATGCTTTTTATTCCAGGCGTAATCTGTCTGGGGAGATGTGTGCTAAAAGTGTGTCTCAAGTGTCCCAGAATTTGTGTCCCAAGTGATGAAGGTACCTGTCCAGGTAGTCCTGTAGGTCCCTCTCACAGGTCTTGATACCACTGAGAGCCTGGTCAAACTCTTGGTCAAAGCCAACCTTGGGGGTGATGACACCGGTGGTGCGGGCCTCCAGAGTGGGCCCAGGCCCCCTTCATGAAGGTCAGACCCAGCTGGTTGACACCTATCACAACGTCCATATGGTACAGCTCATGGAACTTACCCACCTGAATAATATTACATTCTATTTGCACTTTTCAAGATCGACAAGGACACTTAAGGCCAGTTTCACAGCAACAAATCCAGACTAGTCCTGGACTAAAGTATATTCAATGGAGAATCTCCATGTTAATTTTACTAAAAAAAATTAAAAAAGTTACCTTTATTTAAACTAGTCAAGTCAGTTAGTTTGAATCATACTACACCGGCTCCGACGCTCGTCTTATGGGGCAGGGCTTGCAAACTATTACAGACTACAAAGGGATGCACAGCCACGAGCTGCCAAGTGACACGAGCCTACCAGATGAGCTAAATCACTGCTATGCTCGCTTCGAGACAAGCAACAACTGAGGCATGCATGAGAGCATCAGCTGTCCCGGACGACTGTGTTATCACGCTCCCCGACGTCGACGTGAGTAAGACCTTTAAACAGGTCAACATACACAAGGCTGCGGGGCCAGACGGATTACCAGGACGTGTTCTCCGGGCATGTGCTGACCAACTGGCAGGTGTCTTCACTGACATTTTCAACATGTCCCTGATTGAGTCTGTAATACCAACATGTTTCAAGCAGACCACCATAGTCCCTGTGCCCAAGAACACAAAGACAACCTGCCTAAATGACTACAGACCCGTAGCACTCACGTCCGTAGCCATGAAGTGCTCTGAAAAGCTGGTAATGGCTCACATCAACACCATTATCCCAGAAACCCTAGACCCACTCCAATTTGCATACCGCCCAAACAGATCCACAAAGGATGCAATATCTATTGCACTCCACACTGCCCTTTCCCACCTGGACAAAAGGAACACTTATGTGAGAATGCTGTTCATTGACTACAGCTCAGCGTTCAACACCAGAGTACCCTCAAAGCTCATCACTAAGCTAAGGATCCTGGGACTAAACACCTCCCTCTGCAACTGSATCCTGGACTTCCTGACGGGCCGCCCCCAGATGGTGAGGGTAGATAGCAACACATCTGCCATGCTGATCCTCAACAATGGAGCCCCCCAGGGGTGCGTGCTCAGTCCCCTCCTGTACTCCCTGTTCACCCACGACTGTGTGGCCAGGCACAACTCCAACCCCATCATTACTACAGGACAAGGAGGACCGAGTACGTCCCCATTCTCATCGACGGGGCTGTAATGGAGCAGGTTGAGAGCTTCAAGTTCCATGGTGTCCACATCACCAACAAACTACAATGGTCCAAACACACCAAGACAGTCGTGAAGAGGGCACGACAAAGCCTATTCCCCTCAGGAAACGAAAAAGATTTGGCATGGGTCCTGAGATCCTCAAAAGGTTCGACAGCTGCAACATCGAGAGCATCCTTACTGGTTGCATCACTGCCTGGTACGACAATTGCTCGGCCTCCGACCGCAAGGAACTACAGAGGGTAGTGCGTACGGCCCAGTACATCACTGGGGCTAAGCTGCCTGCCATCCAGGACCTCTACACCAGGCGGTGTCGGAGGAAGGCCCTAAAAATTGTCAAAGACCCCAGCCACCCCAGTCATAGACTGTTCTCTCTACTACTGCATGGCAAGCGGTACCGGAGTGCCAAGTCTAGGACAAAAAGGCTTCTCAACAGTTTTTACCCACAAGCCATAAGACTCCTGAACAGGTAATCAAATGGCTTCCCAGACTATTTGCATTGTGTGCCCCCCCCCCTCCCCAACCCCTCTTTTACGCTGCTGCTACTCTCTGTTTATCATATATGCAYAGTCACTTTAACTATACATTCATRTACATACTACCTCAATTGGGCCGACCAACCAGTGCTCCCGCACATTGGCTAACCGGGCTATCTGCATTGTGTCCCGCCACCCACCAACCCCTCTTTACGCTACTGCTACTCTCTGTTCATCATATATGCATAGTTACTTTAACCATATCTACATACTACCTCAATCAGCCTGACTAACCGGTGTCTGTATGTAGCCTCGCTACTGTTTTTCAATGTCTTTTTACTGTTGTTTTTATTTCTTTAATTACCTATTGTTCACTTAATACCTTTTTTGCACTATTGGTTAGAGCCTGTAAGAAAGCATTTCACGGTAAGTTCTACCTGTTGTATTCGGCGCACGTGACAAATAAACTTTGATTAAGAACACATTTTTATTTACAATGACCGCCTACACCGGCCAAACGCGGACGAACATGGACAAACCCGGACTAGTTGAGACTAGTCTTAATCCGTGTCTGGGAAACCGGCCCGTAGAGAAATAAATAGAGTATACACCAAATAGAAAACACACAACATTACTAATGAGCTAAATATATTACACAAAGTACTTTGTACTTTGAACAGCACGACGTCGAACATCTCCGACTTGAGCTGCCATCAGCGCCGCATGCCTGGGGTCGTTTTGTTCAGGAAGTCTTCTTCAGACTGTCCACGTCTCTTGGCGTCTTTCCTCCGGCCGTCCTGTAGCCAATCAAGCTTCTCGTGGTCCCATACCGTAGCCCCACCTCCTCCACCAGCACCGAGCCGTTCACCTGGCTGTCGAAGCTCTCCGGCGCTGAAAAGGCTGAGAGTTGAGACTTGGTGTCGGCTGTGATGGTGCTAGATAGGGGGGCTCTCTTGTCGGGTTCTGGAAGAGTGGGAGTCTTAGGTTTTGGTTTGGTGCTGGCTTCTCCGCGGGGCGTTTGCGTTTCACGGGTTTAACTGGGCTGTCGGGTTCACATTCTTCATCCTCCTCCAACGTACTGTTCACTACCTTCCTCACTGCTGCCTCCTCTGGATTGAATTCATCGGCCGAGCCTTCACTGTTGGAGGCGACCATGATGTGGCTACGCTTGGGCTTGCTGCCCTGTTCGGCTGTGGGGTGGGTTGTACAGCGACTAGACTTTGACTTCACCGTCCCCTTCTCATCTTGCTCTTCAGTCAGATCTTTGTTGGTCAGCCTTGACTTATCAAGCTGCCGGAACAAGGGCAAATTAACACATTTTAGTTTTTCAAGGTTCTGAAAATATTCAACACGTTTGCATTATACATGCCAGTCTGTACAAGAGATAGAGTAACAGTATATTATCATTATTAAGTGGTACTTAACTTGTTCTACATTACAAGATAGAAAAAGGGTTGATATTGGCTTACATATGCATTGAACAATGTGTCTAGATAGATAAATAGATTGTGGATTAACAAAGTAATAATCAAAGGGAAATGCAATGCCAGCAGCAGCACATTCAGACGGAAAGGTTGTCTCACCTCCATATCCTTCTCCTCCTCAGCATCAGATGGGTCCATACAGACAGGCATCTTCAGTCTGATCTCTGGGCTGTCTGGCATAGCAGCATCAGCCAGCACCATGGCCCTKCAGATCACAGGCTAACCACTAAAGAACACCCCTCCTGTCATAGCATCACCGCTGTCTGAGCCTGGGAGTACAAATGAGAAAGGACATTATTTTTAGTACACTTCAAAGTGTATATGGCTCTAGAATCAACACAAGGCATGTTTTGGAGAAGTTATTGCTGTAGAAATAAAGCTTAAATCTAAAATGACATCTTGTATTTATCCTCACTGGCCATAGCATAGCTAGAATTAGCCTTATACCAGATTTGCTTGTGCCCTCTTGCATAACTCCAATGGTGATTGTCAATCACGATAACAAACAGACCAGGCTACAAGACCGCACAAACAGACCAGGCTACAAGACCGCACAAACAGACCAGGCTACAAGACCGCACAAACAGACCAGGCTACAAAGACGCCACAAACAGACCAGGCTACAAGACCGCACAAACAGACCAGGCTACAAGACCGCCACAAACAGAACGGACCAGGCTACAAGACCCACAAACAGACTGGGACCAGGCTACAAGAGAACACAAACAGACCAGCTACAAGACCGCACAAACAGACCAGGCTCAAGACCACACAAACAGATCTGGGACCAGGCTACAAGACCACACAAACAGATCTGGGACCAGGCTACAAGACCACACAAACAGATCTGAGACCAGGCTAACCTATAATAGATAGACCATAGATGTCCATGTACACAGGTGAGGGACGTAGCATCCTGGGGTGTAGATAGTAAAGGCAGGGCGTGATTGTAATACTCGCAGATGTATTTGGTGTTGACCCAGCCCCTGGTCGGAGGCTCATCGAAGAAGTGGACGTGCAGGCGCTAGGTTTTACCCCTGTCCCTCATCTGCTGCCCGCTGAGGAGCTGGGCCACTACCATATATGGCGTTCTAGCTTGGCCCACACCAAGGCTCCAACACTGAATGGACATGGTGCTGGGCTGGAATACAAGGTGGAAAAGAATACCTATTGATAAAATGGTTTGCATAGAAATAAATCTCTCTCCTATCTCCACTTGTTGACTTCTCTTCATGGATTTTAAATGAAATTACTAGTACTGCAACTCCCCATCTACTCTAGCCCATGCCTATCCAACCAATACAATGCTTTGCTTTTTACATTTTTTATTTAACTAAGCAAGTCAGTTAAGAACAAATTCTTATTTACAATGACGGCCTACCAAAAGGCCTCCTGCCGGGACGGGGGCTTGGATTAAAAATAAAAATTATATATAATTTATTAGATAGCATAAAAAATAAATTTTGGATTGTTTTTATTTTCGTCAATTAAGTTGGAAAAATAGGATGATCGAGCAGCAGTGAGGGCTCTTCGATACTGCACGTTACGATCTTTCCAAGCTATTTGGAAGACTTCCGTCTAGTGTCGACCACACTATCTACCAAGAGAGTTCTCATCTGTATTATTCGTAGCCGTCTRTTTACCGCCACAAAGCGAAGGTGGCACCAAGACCGCTCTCAAYCAACTCTATAAGGCTATAAGCAAAGAAGAAAATGCTCACCCAGAAGCGGCAAACTTAAATCAGTTTTACCACATTTTTACCAGCATGTCACATGTGCAACCAGGGGGGGAAAATGGTTGTACAGTAGTCTCAAATAAAACTGAAGGACCTCGGGGTTACTCTGGACCCTGATCTCTCTTTAGACGAACATATCAAGACTGTTTCAAGGACAGCTTTTTTCCATCTACGTAACATTGCAAAAATCTGAAACTTTCTGTCCAAAAATTATGCAGAAAAATTAATCCATGCTTTTGTCACTTCTAGGTTAGACTACTGCAATGCTCTACTTTCCGGCTACCTGGATAAAGCACTAAATAAACTTCAGTTAGTGCTGAACACGGCTGCTAGAATCTTGACTAGAACCCCAAAAATGTATCATATTACTCCAGTGCTAGCCTCTGTACACTGGCTTCCTGTTAAGGCAAGGGCTGATTTCAAGGTTTTCCTGCTAACCTACAAAGCATTATATGGACTTGCTCCTACCCATCTTTCCGATTTGGTCCTGTCGTACATAGCTACAAGTACGCTACGGTCACAAGACGCAGGCCTCCTTACTGTCCCTAGAATTTCTAAGCAAACAGCTGGAGGCAGGGCTTTTTCAATAGACGCTCAAAAAAATGTTGGTCTGCCTATCCATGTAAGAGACGCAGACTCAGTCTCGACCTTTAAGTCTTTATTGAAGACTCATCTCTTCAGTAGGTCCCATGATTGAGTGTAGTCTGGCCCAGGAGTGTAAAGGTGAATGGAAAGGCACTGGAGCAACAATCCGCCCTTGCTGTCTCTGCCTGGCCGGTTCCCCTCTCTCCACTGGGATTCTCTGCCTCCAACCCTGTTACATGGGCTGAGTCACTGGCGCTCTTCCATGCCGTCCCTAGGACGGGTGCGTCACTTGAGTGGGTTGAATCGCTTACGTGACCGTCCTGTCCGGGTTGGCGCCCCCACTTGGGTTTGTGGGGGAGATCTTCGTGGGCTATACTCTGCCTTGTCTCAGGATGGTAAATTGGTGATTGAAGATAGCCCTCTGGGTGGGGTTATATCCTGCCTGTTTGGCCCTGTCCGGGGGTGTCGTTGGACGGGGCCACAGTGTCTCCCGACCCATCCGGTCTCAGCCTCCAGTATTTATGCTGCAATTGTTTGTGTCGGGGGGCTAGGGTCAGTCTGTTATATCTGGAGTATTTCTTCTGTTTTATCCGGTATCCTGTGTGTATTTAAGTGTATACTCTCTCTCTCGACCTGAGCCCAAGGACCATGCCTCAGGTCTACCTGGCCTGATGACTCCTTGCTGTCCCCAGTCCACCTGGTCGTGCTGCTGCTCCAGTTTCAACTGTTCTGCCTGCGGCTATGGAACCCTGACCTGTTCACCGGACGTGCTACCTGTCCCAGATCTGCTGTTTTCAACCCTCTAGAGACAGCAGGAGCAGTAGAGATAATCTGAATGATCAGCTATGAAAAGCCAACTGACATTTACTCCTGAGGTGCTGACTTGTTGCACCCTCTACAACCACTATGATTATTATTATTTGACCCTGCTGGTCATTATGAACATTTTAACATCTTGGCCATGTTCTGTTATAATCGCCACAGCCAGAAGAGGACTGGCCACTCCTAGCCTGATTCCTCTTTAGGTTTCTTCCTAGGTTCCGGTCTTTCTAGGGAGTTTTTCCTAGCCACCGTGCTTCTACACCTGCATTGCTTGCTGTTTGGGGTTTTAGGCTGGGTTTCTGTACAGCACTTTGTGACATCAGCTGATTTAAGAAGGGCTTTATAAATACATTTGATTGAAAGACAACTTTTCATAAGGTACTCTACCTCAGGCGAGCAATACCTCGAGACTTCAGACACTAATCGTAATCCTACCGAGGATGGCAAGTCAGCTTCTCTATGCGAGGTACTCGGTTTCGCCTTCGGAACAGGTGGCGGAGACTTATTGAAAATGCTGCTTTGCTTCGCCATGAAGTCTTTTTAATGGTTCGCCGCTGTCTGCAAGAATCAGTGCTCGTGCACAGTTCACTGGAAATTCTCAGAAGGTGATGGGGAATTCAGTCCATGGCAAACTATCTTTATTCTTGGGATTTATTCATCAAATATTTTGGGATTCATGCTGGTTCATGTCAAACAAATAAATGTTCTCTGCCTAAGTAAGAAAAAGTTAGTTAATATAGAAATTTTATATTCTGGAGTCACATTTCATCATGATACAGGCCTTCTATGTTATGTGATAGCCACATGTCACCAGCAGAGAGCAGTAGTGTTACTTATGTAATTGAGACTGAGAACGTGTGTAAGTTTACTCCAGGTTTCCCAAACTCGGTCCGTGGGACACCAAGAGGTGCACGTTTTGGGTTTTGCCCTAGCACTACAAAGCTGATTCAAATAATGAACTAATCATCAAGCTTTGATAATTTGAATCAGCTGTGTAGTGTTAGGGCAAACACCAAAATGTCCACCCCTTGGGGACCGAGGACCAAGTTTGGGAAACGCTGCAAGTACTGTGTAATCGTCATAGATACCTTTGGAATTCACCCTGCGAGTTGTTAATGCCATTTCACAAACTTTGAGTTTACCCAATATTTGTATTTACCATTCTAACATGACCACAGTCACAACAAGATTTATCACTAGAATTCTACTCTCATCCTGCCCAAACTCCCCCACTGGAGGACCTGCACCCTCAAACTCCTCCCCCAGATCGAACGCATCTCCTTCCTGAGCGGTATGACGGCTGCGTGGTCCCCAGATCGGGACCCTCCTTTCCCGATCTACCTGTTGGAGACCCCTAGTGTAAACTAACCACACAGCAAAATGTCTAATATATTTCATCAGCACTTTTTAACATCAGCACTGTTTTGTAAAACATCTCACATCTTACTCACATAGACGTCTAACATCACTCCTCTCCTCTTTCTCTTGCTAAAAGTTCTCTCTCCTCTTCTTTCTCCCTATAAATAAAATCGTATTTAATGTGCCTGTCCTYTATTTCAATCCCCCTGGGCGTTGTGTTCTGTGCACCACTCCAGTAGACGGCCGCCAACGCCCGCAATGGTTCTCCAACTTGGGTGAAAGTCACCCAGTAAAATACTACCTGAGTAAGTCAAAGTATTTGCTTTTAAATATACTTTTGTATCCCAATGTAAAAGTATACATCATTTTAAATTCCTTATATTAAGCAAATCAGAAGGCAGCATTTTCTTGTTTTTTCAATGTATGGATTGCCAGGGGCACACACCAACACACACATAATTTATAAAAGAATCGTGTTTTTTTGTGAGTCAGCAAGATTAGAGGCAGTAAAGATGACCTGTCCTGCTAAGCATTTAAAATGTAATCACTACTCTTGAGGGCCAGGGAAAATGTATGGTTAAAAAGTACATTATTTTCTTTAGGAATGTAGAAAAGTAAAAGTTGTCAAAAATATAAATGGTAAAGTACAGATACCCCCCCAAAACTACKTATGAAGTACTTTAAAGCAGGCTTTTCGAAACTCGGTCCTGGGGCCCCAGCTGGGTGCACGTTTTGTTTTTAGCCCTAGCACTACACAGCTGCTTCAAATAATCAAAGCATGATGATGAGTTGGTTATTTTAACCAGCTGTGTAGTGCTATGGGAAGAACCATGGGGGGGGGGGGGACAGGACTGAGTTTGGGAAATCTTTCTTTAAAGTATTTTTACTTAAGTACTGTCACGATCGTGTGGAAGAGATTCGGACCAAAACGCAGCATGAGGAAAATAAGCCATCTTCTTTTAATAAATGAACGAAGATGAACATGAAACGAAAACACTATACAAACAAACAAAAAACAACAAATGATCGTGAAGCTAAATAACGCAAGTGCACAGACAAGCAACAAACGTTAAACAAGACAACTACCCACAAAAGCCTACTGCCTATGGCTACCTTAAATATGGCTCCCAATCAGAGACAAATGAATGACAGCTGTCTCTGATTGAGACCCAATCTAGGCAGCCATAGACATAACTAGACAACCTAACAAACTCTATCCCATACACATACAACACCCATAGACTAACCAAAACACACACAACATACAATGCCCACCCCAACTCACGCCCTGACCAACTAAACATAAACATAACATAAACATAAACATACATAAAACATAACATAACATAAAAATAGGTCAGGAACGTGACAAGTACTTTACGGTACTGAATAACCTGAATGGGAAAAATACTTTAATACATATTTTAATAGGCCACAACATAGGCCTATACCAGTTGTATTTTATATTTGTACCTTTACGATCTGGTTACTAACATAGCCCCTGAGGTCGGTGCCCCAAATGCGGTAGTTCGGCCATGCAGGTAGGCCATATGATGCTGTTTTCTCTGGACTCCAGAGAAGTGATATCCCGTGTCGATATTGGCTGCGAAGATGAAATACTTTCAGCTCAAAATACAGAAATAAACTGCATTTTACACCTGCATCTTGTGAAAATGCATCACCATTTATGGCTTTATTACGACAGGCTACATTTGCGCAGCGACTGCGCTCCAATGTCATTTTATTGGTCACATACACGTGATTAGCAGATGTTATTGCGGGTGCCGACAGTGCAGTAATATCGAACAAATAATATCTAACAAATTACACAACATATACCCAATACACCCAAATCTAAGTATTAATGAATTAAGACTATATACACATGGAAGATCAATGTCAGAGCAGAACGGACTAACAGTATATACATATGAGATGAGTAATGCAAGATACAATTGAAGTTGACATAAACTTTAGGTTGGAGTCATTAAAATATGTTTTTCAACAACTCCACACATTTCTTGTTAACAAACTATAGTTTTGGCAAGTCGGTTACTTTGTGCATGACACAAGTAATTTTTCCAACAATTGTTTACAGACAGATTATTTCACTTATAATTCACTGTATCACAATTCCAGTGGGTCAGAAGTTTACATACACTAAGTTGACTGTGCCTTTGAACAGCTTGGAAAATTCCAGAAAATTATGTCATGGCTTTAGAAGCTTCTGATAGGCTAATTGACATCAATTGAGTCAATTGGAGGTGTACCTGTGGATGTATTCCAAGGCCTATCTTCAAACTCAGTGCCTCTTTGCTTGACATCATGGGAAAATCAAAAGAAATCAGCAAAGACCTCAGAAAAAAATTGTAGACCTCCACAAGTCTGGTTCATCATTGGGAGCAACTTCCAAATGCCTGAAGGTACCACGTTCATCTGTACAAACAATAGTACGAAAGTATAAACACCATGGGACCACGCAGTCATCATACTGCTCAGGAAGGAGATGCGTTCTGTCTCCTAGAGATGAACGTACTTTGGTGCGAAAAGTGCAAATCAATCCCAGAACAACAGCAAAGGAGCTTGTGAACATGCTGGAGGACACCGGTACAAAAGTATCTATATCCACAGCAAAACGAGTCCTATATCGACATAACCTGAAAGACCACTCAGCAAGGAAGAAGCCACTGCCCCAAAACCACCATAAAACATCCAGACTACGGTTTGCAACTGCACATGGGGACAAAGATTTAACTTTTTGGAGAAATGTCCTCTGGTCTGATACAAAAATAGAACTGTTTGGCCATAATGATCATTGTTATGTTTGGAGGGAAAAGTGGGAGGCTTGCAAGCCGAAGAACACCATCCCAACCGTGAAGGACAGGGGTGGCAGCATCATGTTGTGGGGGTGCTTTGCTGCAGGAGGGACTGGTGCACTTCACAAAATAGATGGTGTCATGAGGGAAGAAAATGATGTGGATATATTGAAGCAACATCTCAAGAAATCAGTCAGGAAGTTAAAGCTTGGTCGCAAATGGGTCTTCCAAATGGACAATGAGCAAGCATACTTCCAAAGTTGTGGCAAAATGGCTTAAGGACAACAAAGTCAAGGTATTGGAGTGGCCATCACAAAGCCCTGACCTCAATCCTATAGAAAAATTGTGGGCAGAACTGAAAAAGCGTGTACGAGCAAGAAGGCCTACAAACCTGACTCAGTTACACCAGCTCTGTCAGGAGGAATGGGGGAAGCTTGTGGAAGGCTACCCAAAACATTTGACCCAAGTTAAACAATTTAAAGGCAATCCTACCAGCCACCCCAGTCATAGACTGTTCTCTCTACTACCGCATGGCAGGCGGTACCGGAGTGCCAAGTCTAGGACAAAAAGGCTTCTCAACAGTTTTTACCCCCAAGCCATAAGACTCCTGAACAGGTAATCAAATGGCTACCCGGACTATTTGCATTGTGTGCGCCCCCAACCACTCTTTTATGCTACTGCTACTCTCTGTTCATCATATATGCATAGTCACTTTAACCATATCTACATGTACATACTACCTCAATAAGCCTGACTAACCGGTGTCTGTATATAGCCTTGCCACTCTAATTTTCAAATGTCTTTTTACTGTTGTTTTATTTCTTTACTTACACACACACACATACTTTTTTTCGCTCTATTGGTTAGAGCCTGTAAGTAAGCATTTCACTGTAAGGTACACCTGTTATATTCGGCGCACGTGACAAATTAACTTTGATTTGATTATTAAAAGTGACTAGTGTTCCATTCCTTAAAGTGCCCATTGAATTCTAGTCTATGCCTATAGACAGCAGCCACCAATGTGCTAGTGATGTCTGTTTAACAGTCTGATGGCCTTGAGATAGAACCTGTTTTTCAGTCTCTCGGTCCCAGCTTTGATGTACCTGTACTGACCTCGCCTTCTGGATGATAGCGGGGTGAACAGGCAGTGGCTCAGGTGGTTGATGTTTTTGGTCTTCCTGTGACATCGGGTGTTGTAGGTGTCCTGGATGGTGGGTAGTTTGCCCCCGGTAATGCGTTGGGTAGACCGCACCACCCTCTGGAGAACCTTGCGGTTGCGGGCGATGCAGTTGCCGTACCAGGCGGTGATACAACCCGACAGGATGCTTTCAATTGTGCATCTGTAAAAGTTTGTGAGGGTTTAAGGTGACAATCCACATTTCTTTAGCCTTCTGAGGTTGTAGAGGCTCTGTTGCGCCTTCTTCACCACATTGTCTGTGTGGGTGGTCCATTTCAGTGTTCCCATATGCGTGCATGGGGGTCGCGAGCTTTGAACCACTGTTATTTGGGGGTCGAGGGTCAGTACAGTAAATGCAGTAATTTGCTTTCTCATGGTTGGCATAACTTCCCACTTTCTTTCTTCTCTCCTTTCTCTCCCACTCTCTTTGTTCTTCTCTCCCTCCTGAAAAATAATTGAAGCACTGTGGCTCCTTCTCTCCCTATTTTTAGGTTCTAGGTCTTTCTCAATTTCTCACTATTTATAGGTTCTTTGTTACAATGCTCCCTACCTCTGCTGTTGAGCGATGGTGATTTCCGAACCTTCCTACTAAGTCTGGTTTCACTCTGATTTAGTTTATTTGGCCGCTCCATAGAGCATGTGTGTTTAGCTTGATTATGTATTACATGATTTTAGAAGCTCTTACTGATTGCATGATAATTGAAGCTCTGCTATGCATGCATAAAATATGAGTGGAATGGAATGTATTTACGTTTTTCTGTAAACCCCTATACCTGGGAGGGATGTACGCCCATACGGTTTCTTGTGAATTTTGAACCTATTTAAATTGAAGCACGTTTGTAGTGAAATAGTTGCTTTACTTAGATCTGTGTGTATTAGGTAGTTGTTGGGGAATTGTTAGATATTGCTGCACTGTCGGAACTAGAAGCACAAGCATTTCGATACGCTCGCAATACCATTTGCTAACCATGTGTATGTGACCAATAAAATTTGATTTGATATTATTTGTGGACTAGAAAAAAAGGATTTAGGTTGCCAGATTGCCTGTATCAGCCTGTAAGCCACATTTTTGTCATCTCCCCTCTGCCAGAGTCTCATGTAACCCCCTCTATGAACTCTCCCCTCTGTCAGTCTTATTTAATGGGAGAGTTCTCCCCTCTGTCAGTCTTATTTAATGGGAGAGTTCTCCCCTCTGTTAGTCTTATGTAACCCCTCTATGAACTGAACTGTATTTATTGAATTATAATTAAAACTCTTTCATTTGCAACCCAAGCCATAGACTCTGGCAAACGATACCGGAACATCTGCTCTTGGACCAACAGCCTCCAAGACAGCTTCTACCCCAAGCTATAAGACTGCTAAATAGTTAATTAATTGGTAACCCGGACTACCTGCACAGACCCTATCTTGCACGCACACTCACAGGACTACATTATATACTGTAAACACACTGTATACACACTCACTCATAAATTGCACCGAAACTTTCACACGAAACCCACACACATTCACATACACTACATGTGCAAACAGACACGCATAATGGCACAACACAAATACACACACACGCACACACACACACAGACACACACACTTTTAAACTCATCATATGCTGCTGGTACTCTGTTCTTTATTTTACTCTTATTATTATCTATCCTGATGCCTAGTCACTTTACATACACCACATACATTTAAACTCAGTTTTTCACAATTCCTGACATTTAATCCTAGTAACAATTCCCTGTCTTAGGTCAGTTAGGATCACCACTTTATTTTAAGAATTTGAAATGTCAGAATAATAGTAGAGAGAATGATTTATTTCAGCTTTTATTTCTGTCATCACATTCCCAGTGGGTCAGAAGTTTACATGCACTCAATTAGTATTTGGTAGCATTGCCTTTAAATTGTTTAACTTGGGTCAAATGTTTCAGGTAGCCTTCCACAAGCTTCCCACAATAAGAAGATTGGAAAATTACAGAAATTGTCATGGCTTTAGAAGCTTCTGAAGGCTAATTGACATAATTTGAGTCAATTGGAGGTGTACCTGTAGATGTATTTCAAGGCTTACCTAAAAAAACTCAGTGCATCTTTGCTTGACATCATGGGAAAATCAAAAAGAAATCAGCCAAGACCTCAGAAAACAATTGTAGACCTCCACAAGTCTGGTTCATCCTTGAGAGCAACTTCCAAACACCTGAAGGTACCACGTTCATCTGTACAAACAATAGTACGCCAGTATAAATACAATGGGACCACGGTGTCGTCATACTGCTCAGAAAGGAGACGCGTTCTGTCCCCTAGAGATGAACGTACTTTGGTGCGAAAAGTGCAAATCAATCCAGAACAACAGCAAAGGACCTTGTGAAGATGCTGGAGGACACCGGTACAAAAGTATCTATATCCACAGTAAAAACGAGTCCTATATCGACATAACCTGAAAGGCCGCTCAGCAAGGAAGAAGCCACTGCTCCAAAACCACCATAAAAAATCCAGACTACGGTTTGCAACTATACATGGTGACAAAGATTGTACTTTTTCGAGAAATGTCCTCTGGTCTGATGAAACAAAAATAGAACTGTTTGGCCATAATGACCATCGTTATGTTTGGAGGAAAAAGGGGAGACTTGCAAGCTGAAGAACCCCATCC
>NC_036858.1:70654605-70661764 GCF_002910315.2 Salvelinus sp. IW2-2015 | reverse complement strand
TTTAAAGGCACAGTCAACTTAGTGTATGTAAACTTCTGACCCACTGGAATTGTGATACAGTGAATTATAAGCGAAATAATCTGTCTGTAAACAATTGTTGGAAAAATGACTTGTCATGCACAAAGTAACCGACTTGTCAAAACTATAGTTTGTTAACAAGAAATGTGTGGAGTGGTTGAAAAACATATTTCAATGACTCCAGCCTAAAGTTTATGTAAAGTTCCGACTTCAACTGTACATATCTACTTCAAATACAGTGGCAAGAAAAAGGTTCTGACCCTTTAGAATTGCCTGGATTCCTGCATAAATTGGTCACAAAATTGTATCTGATCTTCATCATTCACAACAATAGGCAACCACAGTGTGCTTAAACTAATAACACACAAATTATTGTATTTTTCTTGTCTATTTTGAATACATCATTTAAACTTTCCCAATGTAGGTTGGAAAAAGTATGTGAACTACTAGGCTAATGACTTCTCCAAATGCTAATTGGAGTCAGGAGTCAGCTAACTTGGAGTCCAATCAATGAGACGAGAATGGAGATGTTGGTTATAGCTGCCCTGTCCTATAAAAAACATTCACAAAATTTGAGTTGCTATTGACAAGACGCATTGCCTGATGTGAACAATGCCTCAAACGAAAGAGATCTCAGAAGACTTGCATAAAGCTGTAAAGGGTTAGAAAAGTATATCTAAACGCCTTGATGTTCATCAGTCCACGGTAAGACAAATTGTCTATAAATGGAGAAAGTTCCGCACTGTTGCTACTCTCCCTAGGAGTGGCCGTCCTGCAAAGATGACAGCAAGAGCACAGCGCAGAATGCTCAATGAGGTTAAAAAGAATCCAGGAGCGTCAACTAATGACTTAAATCTCTGGAACATGCTAACATCTCTGTTGACAAGTCTACGATAGGTTAAACACTAAACAAGAATGGTGTTCATGGGAGGACACCACGGAAGAATCCACTGCTGTCCAAAAAAAACATTTCTGCACGTCTGAAGTTCGCAAAAAAGCACCTGGATGTTCCACAGCGCTACTGGCAAAATATTCTGTGGACAGATTAAACTAAAGTTGAGTTTTTTGGAAGAAACACACAACATTATGTGTGGAGAAAAAAGGCACAGCACACCAACATCAAAACCTCATCACAACTGTAAAGTATGGTGGAGGGAGCATCATGGTTTGGGGTTGATTTGCTGCCTCAGGGCCTGGACAGCTTGCTATCATCGACAGAAAAATGAGTTCCCAAGTTTATCAAGATATTTTGCAGGATAATGTAAGGCTATCTGTCTGTGAATTTAAGCTCAACAGAAGTTGGGCGATGCAACAGGACAATGACCCAAAACACAGAAGTAATTCAACAACATAATGGGTTCAACAGAAGAAAATATGCGTTCTGGAGTGGCCCAGTCAGAGTCCAACCTCAACCCGATTGAGATGCTGTGGCATGACCTCAAGAGAGTGGTTCACACCAGACATCCCAAGAATATTGCTGAACTGAAACAGTTTTGTAAAGAGGAATGGTCCAAAATTCATCCTGACCATTGTGCAGGTCTGATCTACAACTACAGAAAACATTTGGTTGAGGTTATTGCTGCCAAAGGACGGTCAACCAGTTATTAACTCCAAGGGTTCACATACTTTTTGCATCTTGCACTGTGAATGTTTACACAGTGTGTTCAATAAAGACATGAAAATGTATAATTGTTTGTGTGTTATTAGTTTAAGCAGACTGTGTTTGTCTATTGTTGTGACTTAGATGAAGAGAAGATCACATTTATGACCAATTATGCAGAAATCCAGGTAATTCCAAAGGGTTCACATACTTTTTCTTGCCACTGTACTTTATTATTCTCTATCCCGATGACTAGTCACTTTACCCTGCCTTCATGTATATATCTACCTCAAATGTACCTCTGTACATTGATCTGGTACTCCCTGTATATAGCTCCACATTGATCTGGTATTGGTACTCCCTGTATATAGCTCCACATTGATCTGGTACTGGTACTCCCTGTATATAGCTCCACATTGATTTGGTACTGGTACTCCCTGTATATAGCTCCACATTGATTTGGTACTGTTAGCCCCTGTATATAGCTCCACATTGATCTGGTACTGGTACTCCCTGTACATAGCTCCACATTGATTTGGTACTGGTACTCCCTGTATATAGCTCCACATTGATTTGGTACTGGTAGTCCCTGTATATAGCTCCACATTGATCTGGTCTGTCTACTCCCTTACATTGCATTCTGAAATTATTCAGACCCCTTCACTTTTTCCACATTTTGTTACATCACAGCCATAGTGTCTCCCGACCCCTCCTGTTTCAGCCTCCAGTATTTATGCTGTGAATAGTTTGTGTAGGGGGGCTAGGGTCAGTCTGTTATATCTGGAGTATTTCTCCTGTCTTATCCGGTGTCCTGTGTGAATTTAAGTATGTTCTCTCTCTAATTCTCTCTTTCTCTCTTTCTTTCTCTCTCTCAGAGGACCTGAGCCCTAGGACCATGCTCAGGATTACCTGACCTGATGACTCCTTGCTGTCCCTAGTCCACCTGGTCGTGCTGCTGCTCCAGTTTCAACTGTTCTGCCTGCGGCTATGGAACCCTGACCTGTTCACCGGACGTGCTACCTGTCCCAGGCCTGCTGTTTTCAACTCTCTAGAGACAGCAGGAGCGGGAGAGATACTCTGAATGATCGGCTATGAAAAGTCAACTGACATTTACTCCTGAGGTGCTGACYTGTTGCACCCTCTACAACCAACGTGATTATTATTATTTGACCCCGCTGGTCATTTATGAACATTTGAACATCTTGGCCATGTTCTGTTATAATCTCCACCTGGCACAGCCACAAGAGGACTGGCCACTCCTCATAACCTGGTTCTTCTCTAGGTTTCTTCCTAGGTTCTGGCCTTTCTAGGGAGTTTTCCCTAGCCACCGTGCTTCTACACCTGCCATGTTTGGGGTTTTAGGCTGGGTTTCTGTACAGCACTTTATGGCACCAGCTGATGTAAGAAGGGCTTTATAAATACATTTGATTGATTATTATAAAATGAATTTCATTTTTTTTTTCATCAATCTACACACAATAACCCATAATGACAAAATGAAAACAGGTTTAAAAAAAAACAGAAATAGCTTATTTTCATAAGTATTCAGACCCTTTGCTATGAGTCTTGAAATTGAGCTCAGGTGCACCCTGTTTCCATTGATTATTCTTGAGACGTTTCTACAAATTGATTGGACATGATTTGGAAAGGCACACACCTGTCTATATAATGTCCCACAATTGACAGTCCATGTCAGAGCAAAAACAAAGCCGTGAGGTCGAAGGAATTGACCATAGCTATCCGAGACAGGATTGTGTTGAGGAACAGATCTGGGGAATGGTGTCAAAAAAATTCTGCAGCATTGAAGATCTCCAAGAACACAGTGGCCTCCATCATTCTTTAATGGAAGAAGTTTGGAACCACCAAGACTCTTCCTAGAGCTGGCCGCCCGGCCAAACTGAGCAATCGTGGGAGAAGGGCCTTGGTCAGTGAGGTGACCATGAACCCAACGGTCACTCTGACAGAGCTCCAGAGTTCCTCTGTGGAGTTGGGAGAACCTTCCAGAAGGACAATTATCTCTGCAGCACTCCACCAATCAGGCCTTTGTGGTAGAGTGGCCAGATGGAAGCAACTCCTTAGGAAAAGGCACATGACAGCCCACTTGGAGTTTACCAGAAGGCAACTAAATGACTCTTAGACCATGATAATCAAGATTCTCTGGTCTGATGAAACCAAGATTGAACTCTTTGGCCTGAATGCCAAGCGTCACGTCTGGAAGAACTGGCACCATCCCTACGGTGAAGGATGGTGGTGGCAGCATCATGCTGTGAGGACTGGGAGACGAGTCAGGATCGAGGGAAAGATTAACGGCGCAAAGTACAGAAAGATCCTTAATGAAAACCTGCCGTATATAGCTCCATTCTTGTGTATTTTATTTTACTATCTTTTCTTTTTATTATAATGTTTTATCTCTGCATCGTTGGGAAGAGCTTGTAAGCAAGCATTTCACATGAATTCTACACCCGTTGTATTCGGCACATAAGATTTGATTTGATTTGAGAATTGTGTGCGATTTGGGACTCAACTTCAGACCAAAATAATTCTCACAATTAACATTTCTGCCAGAATGGGCTCATAGCGCTCTGAATGAATAGTTCTCTTTGATAATTACACCTAATTAGATCCAACCAAAGCCTGAATGCATGGATGGCAGCTCCCTTGTCCCTGGAGCCAACCTTAGCTGCTTAGTGTTCACACATCTGTGTCATCTCAAATTAACATGATATAAAATACAGTGCATAAAACCAGACCTGGGTTCAAATACCTATTTTAAATACTTTGAAATACTTTAGGTGTGCTTAATTGAGCTGGCCTGTTGCAATGAAACCAATAGAAAAGCCCTAAAAGAGCAAACCCCACCAACCTGTCACTTCAGGTAGGCTAAACCAAATCATCAAGTATTTTAAAGATTTCAAATAGTATTTGAATCACAGGTTAGTAGCACCTTCATTGGGGAGGACCGCCTCGTGGTATTGACTGGAGTGGAATGGTATAAAATAGATCAAACGCGTTTGCAATTCCATTCTCTTCGTTCAAGACATTATTATGAGCCATCCTCCCCTCAGAAGGCTCCTGTGATTGTAACCCAGATCTGCATGAAACTAACTACGGCACCTATGTAATGAGTCACCCTCATCACCTCAATTGAACAATGACTCATGAATACAATATCTCTCTCTACCATATAAATATACTGTACCAGTCAAAAGTTTGGACACACATACTCATTCAAAGGTTTTTCTTTATTTTTACTATTTTCTACATTGTAGAATAATAGTGAAGACATCAAAACTATGAAATAACACACACGGAATCATGTAGTAACCCAAAAAGTGTTAAACAAATAAAAAAACAATTTATTTTAGATTCTTCAAAGTAGCCACCCTTTGCATTGATGACAGCTTTGCACACTCTGGGCATTATCTCATCCAGCATCATGAGGTAGTCACCTGGAATGCATTTCAATTAACAGGTGTGCCTTGTTAAAAGTTAATTTGTGGATTTTTTTTCCTTCTTAATGCGTTTAAGCCAATCAGTTGTGTTGCAACAAAGTAGGTGTGGCATACAGAAGATTTCCCTATTTGGTAAAAGAACAAGTCCCTATTATGGCAAGAACATCTAAAATAAGCAAAGAGAAATGTCAGTTAGTCATTACTTTAAGACATGAAGGTCAGTCAATTTGGAAAATTTCAAGAACTTTAAAACCATCAAGCGCTATGATGAAACCGGCTCTCATGAGGATCGCCACAGGAAWGGAAGACCCAGAGTTACCTCTGCTGCAGAGGATATGTTCATTAGAGTTACCAGCCTCAGATTGCAGCCCAGATAAATGCTTCACAGAGTTCAAGTAGCAGACACATCTCAACATCAACTGTTCAGAGGAGACTGCATGAATCAGGCTTTAGTGGTTGAAATTGCTGCAAAGAAACCACTACTAAAGGACACCAATAATAAGACGAGACTTGCTTGGGCCAAGAAACATGAGCAATGGACATTAGACTGGTGGAAATCTGTTGTTTGGTTTGATGAGTCCAAATGTTTGATTTTTGGTTCCAACCGCTGTGTCTTTGTGCGACGCAGAGTAGGTGAACGGATGATCTCCACATGTGTGGTTCCCACTGTCATGCATGGAGGAGGAGGTGTGATGGTGTAGGTGTGCTTTGCTGGTGAAACTGTCAGTGATTTGTTTAGAATTCAAAGCACACTTAACCAGCATGGCTACCATAGCATTCTGCAGCAATACGCCATCCCATCTGGTTTGCGCTTAGTGGGACTATTTTTTTAAATTTTACTAGGCAAGTCAGTTCAGATCAAATTCTTATTTTCAATATGCCATATAGGACGGGTGGGTTAACTGCCTTGTTCAGGGACAGAATGACAGATTTGTACCTTTTCTGCTCAGGGATTCAATCTTGCAACCTTTTGGTTACTAGTCCAATGCTCTAACCACTAGGCTACCTGCCGCCCCAATAACCCAAAACACACCTCCAGGCTGTTCAAGGGCTATTTGACCAAGAAGGAGAGTGATGGATTACTACATCAGATGACCTGGCCTCCACAATCACCCGACCTCAACCCAATTGAGATGGTTTGGGATTAGTTGGACCGCAGAGTGAAAGAAAAGCAGCCAACAAGAGCTCAGCATATATGGGAACTCCTTCAAGTCTGTTGGAAAAGCATTCCTCATACAGCTGGTTGAGAGAATGAAATGAGTGTGCAAAGCTGTCATTAAGGCAAAGAGTGGCTACTTTGAAGAATCTAAAATATATTTTGATTTGATTAACACTTTTTTGGTTACTACATGATTCCATGTGTTATTTCATAGTTTTGATGTCTTCACTATTATTTTATAAAATAGAAAATAGTAAAAATAAAGAAAAACCCTTGAATGAGTAGGTGTGTCCAAACTTTTGACTGGTACTGTACTGTACATACATACATACATACATACATACTGTACATACATACACATATATATATATATATATATATATATACTTACACACTGTACATATACACATACATACATAACATATACAGATAAATAAATACAGATAAAAGAAACAGAAGTCACTTGAACCCAGTCTGGCACAAAGAGAAGATTCATATGGGAGACAAGCCTATACACAATCTATATACACACACCATTTACCACATAAAGGCTAAATATTTGTATAATTCAATTATAGGTAGCCCTTTTTCTTTTATTCCAGGCTTTATCTAAATATTCCACAAACGGATATGCACAGTGGACAAAAAAACATTTCAGTTTCTCCTCAACGTTCAGCCACATAATGCCAGGGTATATCTGGTGTGCTGTCTGGAATAAGAGCGAGCGTATATCGTGGTAGAACTGGCAATAGAGGATAAAATGAGTTTCATTCTCTATTTCTTCAAGGTCATTATAGTGGAATAGTCTTTCCTCTTCAATTTCACCACAATACCGACCTGTTTCAATACGCAGAGGCAATATCCCTGATCTTACCTGTTTCAATAAGCAGAGGCAATATCCCTGATCTTACCTGTTTCAATACGCAGAGG
>NC_036858.1:70641756-70654505 GCF_002910315.2 Salvelinus sp. IW2-2015 | reverse complement strand
CCCTCCAAACATTAACGTCCATTATGGCCAAACAGTTATATTTTTGTTTATCAGACCAGAGGACAATTCTTCCAAAAGTAAGATCCTGATC
Organism: Salvelinus sp. IW2-2015; assembly: GCF_002910315.2. Classification (NCBI taxonomy): domain Eukaryota; kingdom Metazoa; phylum Chordata; class Actinopteri; order Salmoniformes; family Salmonidae; genus Salvelinus; species Salvelinus sp. IW2-2015. The sequence continues at coordinate 70,654,414 of NC_036858.1, read as the reverse complement.
ACCATGTGCAAGTTGAACAACCGTACTCTGGCTGTTTTTATGGCGGTTTGGAGCAGTGGCTTCTTCCTTGGCTTGATGCAGAAATCACGCTCCAGTCCTATGTCGATAATGGACTGTTTGGACTGTGGATATAGATGACTTTTGTTACACGTTACTGCAGCATCTTCACATACTTCTGTCGCCTGATATGTTTGGCGTGGGATTGATTATCATCCTGCACCAAAGTACTTTCATCTCTTCGAAGACGAACGCGTTCATACCTTCTGAGGCAGTTATAACGCGTGCGTGTCCCATGGTGTTTATAAGTAGGTCATATGACTGTTTGTCGAGAACATGGTACCTCAGGCGTTTGGAAAATTGTCCACAGGATGAACCGATTTGTGAAGGTCTAAATCTCTTTTTCTGACAGTCTTGGCGATGTTCTTTTGATTTCCCATGATTGTCAAGCCAATGAGCACTGGAGTTTGAAGTAGCCATGGAAATACATCACAGGTAAACCTTCCACATTGACTCAAATGATGTCAATTTGCTGATCTAGAAGCTTCATAAAGCATGAGCTATCATTTTCTGGAATTTTCCAAAGCTGGTAGTAACTTCTTATGGTTGAAGGGGCAGTATTTATGGTTAGCCTTGGATGAAAGGTGCCTCATGATTACACCATCCAACAGTGTCTGCCATCCTATACATCGTCATAGTTTTTAACGCTATTTGCCATATATCACTTCACAGTTTCATGCAGTTAATTGCTGATTGTAGAAAACATAAAGATTTCTACTCGTTAGAACTATGTCTAGAATTAAGATGCACATCGAACTTGCTATTGGCTAGCCGCAACCAATCTGAGTGGAATAAGAGAAGAGCAAACGTATGTTAGATCTGTATTTGCCTATGTACCAAGTAATTCACCAGGGTCCCTCAAGGAAATTCCCTTGAGAGTGCTAGTTAAGGATGTTGCACTGCCCTAGGATGGTTCCACGTCAGATGTCAAGCTATTCAATAGAAATTATAATGAAGCACTTCCTATTGATGTGTGGGAGAGATGATATAGCAGAACATGTCCAGGTTGTCCATCAATGTACATTGGCAGCACTGCTTTCTTCCAAGTCCGGTGGATCAGTCACTTACGTTCCTTGCTACGAAGACAAGAAGGATACTCCGGTTGGAACATTTATGAAGCCATATTTCAAAAACATCCTAATGATTGCGTTGTGTACTAGTTTGTGATGTTTCTTCGACCGGTAATATAACTTTTTTGAAGTTCTTTTCGAAATATACGCTGCAAGAATTGCGTTGGATATGTAAACCAGACGTCTACACCAAAGTAGTTGGACAATAAATAACGGATTCTTTTCGAACCAAAACAAAAGGTAATTGTGAGCGACTGGGATTCCTTGTGTGTGGCTTTCTGATAGCTGATCATTCAGAAGGTAAGGGGCCAAGATTTATCATATATTTATCTTGTTGATGTGCGCATCTTTGGCTGTGGTTGTCTAGTTGGAGCTGTCGCGTCTCAGATTATAGCGTGGGTTTCTTTTTCCGTAAAGCTTTTTGAAATCTGACACAGCGTGTGGCATATAAGGAGAGGTATATCTATAATTACATGTGTATACTTGTATTACATTTATAGTTAGACGTAGTATTCTGTTGAAACGATGTGGCTATGAAAGTCTTGATGTTTTTGCAACTATGAATCTAGTCGGCTCTCAATGTAAACTCAAGATTTTTTTTTATAAATATGAAATTCAATCAAACAAAACATGCTGTATTGTGTAACATGAAGCCTATGAGTGTCACTGATTGAAAATAATCGAAGGTTAGCGATTCATTTGTATCTCTATACTGGTTTTTGTGAAGCTATCTTTAGCTTGGAAAAAATGGCTGTGATTATTGTGGTTTTGTGGTGACCTAAGTAATCGTTTGTAGTGCTTTCGCTGAAAAAGCCTATTTGAAATCGGACACTTTGGTGGATTAACAACAAGATTACCTTTAAAATGATATAAGACACATGAATGTTCTGGAGGAATTTTAATTATGAGACTTCTGTTTTTTGAAGTGGCGCCCTGCACTTCGACTGGCTGTTGTCATATCGATCCAGTTAACGGGGACTGCAGCCATAGAAACTAAAGGCACAGTCAACTTAGTGTAATGTAACCTTCTGACCCACTGGAATTGTGATACAGTGAATTATAAGTGAAATAAATCTGTCTGTAAACATTGTTTGGAAAAATGACTAGTGTCATGCACAAAGTAGAGATGCCTAACCGACTTGCCAAACTATAGCTTGTTAACAAGAAATTTGTGGAGTGGTTGAAAAAACAATTTTATTGACTAAACCTAAGTATATGTAAACTTCTGACTTCAACTGTAATTGTGTTCGATGGTAGAAATGTAATGTTTTGGTAAACCCAGGCAGCTCATGCATGACTAGGTCCTCGATCTTCTCTGTCAGGACTGTAGCTTTCTCCTCGTTCTTCCCCACAGGACCACCAGGCCCGCTGCTGGAGAAAGAGAAGGTCCAGTCAGCATAATCTAACAACATTGAGTTAACATGACAGAAACCGAATACAAGGGTTGGCTAGGTTTCATGTTGAGTTCTGTTCTCTATAGCGGCGAACCTATGGGCATTGACTTGAGTAATCTTTATTATTCTTACTCCTGCGGCCTGCTGGGCCTCTGACAGGGCCAGACGGCGTGGCCCCTGCGGAATCCTCTCTCCACCTCGGCCAGCAGAGCTCGGTAGCGCGGAAGTCCCTCCATAGCCCTCCTTCATGAACCGGGAGCTCTTCTCGATACTGGTGCACATAGGATGAAAAGGGAGTTATTCACCTGTTATACGCTATAGACATATGATATAGTTTTAAGAACAGCCTTATCATGTATATTGTCCATATACCACACTCCCCAGGCCTTATTGCTTAAATATCACAGGTATAATACAAAATTACCTGTTCTTTTCTAATTAAATTGTAACCAGTTATTAATAGCAATTAGGCCTGAGGGGTAGGTATATGGCCAACATTCATAACCAGTCTATAATTAATAAGCCGAGGGTGTGTATAGGCATGATTACAGTGTATATACAATAGGCTGTGTGGTATGGCCAATATAACATCATAACAGTGTTAATTACAATAAGCCTGAGGGGGTGGTATATGCCAAATATACCATGGCTACGGCTGTATCCAGGAACTCTGCGTGTGTCGTCCATAAGAACAGACGTAAGACTTGCTATATTCACAATGCCACACCCCTCAGGGCCTTATTGCTTAATTATGACACAAACAACAAAAGTGATGGGGGGAAAAGGTAAAACTTACATTTTCAAGGTTTTCATCGTGGATTTTTTCACAGGGACCCAAGTCAGACCGGGTGTTGTGAATAATCTGCAGGGCAGAATCCACAGAGATAGTACTTACAGGTCTGCAAGGGAGGGAGAAAAGATGAGCCACGTCATTAGTGAGCCAACAGTTGCATGATTTTGGGAAATACTGAGCTACAAACCCAAAACCTCTTCAATGCCGGGCCTGACAAAAAATGTTGTTGCAAACTGGTTGGGAAATGCAACATGGATCTTCTATCATCATCTTCAAACATTGATTGCCTAATCTCACTGATGAACAAGATTAGTAGCTAGTGACCTTTGCTTTGGTAATAATGCAATTCTAATCTTTTAGAGGTAACATTTGGCCCATTATACACACATACAGTGCGTTCGGAAGTACTCAACCCCTTCACTTTTTTCACATTTTGTAACGTTACAGCCTTATTCTAAAATGGTAAATGAACAGAAATCCTCTCAATCTACACACAATACCACAATGACAAGCAAAAACAGGTTTAGAAAAATACACAAAAAACAGAAATACCTTATTTAAATAAGTATTCAGACCTTCGCTATGAGACTCGAAATTGAGCTCAGTTGCATCCGTTTCCATGATCATCTTAGATGTTCTACAATGTGATGGAGCCACCTGTGGTAAATTCAATTAATTGGACATGATTGGATAAGCACACAGCTGTCTATATAAGGTCCCACAGTTGACAGTGCATTTCAGAGCAAAACCAAGCCAGGAGGTCAAGGAATTGTCTTGAGAGCTCCGGACAGGATTGTGTCGAGGCACAGATCTGGAAGGGTACCAAAAAATGTCCTGCAGCATTGAAGGTCCCCAAGAACAGTGGCCTATTCTTAAATGGATGAAGTTTGGAAACACCAAGACTCTTCCTAAGCGCTGAGGCCAAACTGAGCAGTCGGGGAGAAGGGCCATTGGTCAGGGAGGGTCCAGAACCGATGGTCACCGACAGAGCTCCAGAGTTCTCAGGAACCATCTCGTACAGCACTCCACCAATCAGGCCTTTATAGAGAGTGGCCAGACGAAAGCCACTCCACAGAGACACATGACAACCCGTTTGGAGTTTGCCAAAAGTACCTAAAGATCATACTGGATGTAAAATTGACATTTTTGTCCGTACCAATATCGATATTTTCCGTGTCATAAACGATACCGATAACAGACATTTAAATTTTAGCTGGGGTTTTAAGCATTCTAGTACAGTTAAATAGTTAGCACACACACATGGATGCAGGCGTCTAAGGCACTGCATCTCAGTGCAAGACGGTCACTGAACAGTCCCTGTGCGAATCCAGGCTCTACCACATCCGGCCGTGATGGGAGTCCATAGGGCAGCGCACAATTGGCAACGTCGTCCGGTTTGGCGGGTAGCCATCATTGTAAATAAGAATTTGTTCTTAACTGACTTGCCTAGTCAATAAAGGTACACACACCACACGACCATAATTATATTGTTGCATTTACTATGCCCCACTAACCCAGAAAAACATCATAAAATATATATATTCACTTACTTGCCTGTGCTGTTTCGTCGTAATTTCTCAGTCGTTCATTCTCAACCAGGATTTCTATAGGAACGCGTTTGGGCTTTAGTGTCAAAAAAGATAAGTGCAAATAACACTATTTGACATGTCAATAGTTGTTGACCATCAGGAACTGAATATGACTACACAATATTTAACAGGTTCATAATTTTTTGCATAGTTTTTACACATTGATTACTCTATCACTCCGTATTTCAAATATGTCACAACGATTCATCGATACGCATGCCTATGAGCCGCTGGTTAAATATTTATCGCAGTTAGTAATAAGACAGTTCTTATTGATTAATGGTGGTCGACCCATCTATGAGCTAGCCAAATAAGGATTAGGCAAATGTTTGAATTTGCGTTAGCCTTCAAATAAAAAGATCATAATTTCTACTATGGTTTTCATTTGAATCACTTCAATTGCATACTTTATTGTGAAGGCACACTGCAATTCCACTAGTGTGCTAATCCTTATTGTAGCTAGCTCACAACACGATTCCGGTCGGCGCGTACTGAAGCTAGCTGGCTGCTTACTGTTAGCTTTGGCAATCAGGGTTAGCATTGGCTGGCTATTTTTTTTTTCATGAACTGATGTTCATTTTCAATAGGCGAACAACAAGTGGCATACTAGCTAATACTTACAAGATTCCTAAATCATTGCTAAGAAATAATTAAAAATGACCACAGTTTCTACTGGTCATGTTTTTCAGGCTGGATGTATTGGTACTAGCTAGGTACCCAGAACTGCGGCCGAACAAATTATGCTTTATTACCAACGCGTATTGTAAACACATCGTTCGTGCGCCGGTGTTTGCAGACATCTTTTGTACTGCTTTGACAGTCTACTGTATCTTTTTTGACACGCAACGTGTTCCATAGTAAACTCAGCAACAAAAGAAAATTGTCCTCTCCACTGTCAACTGCGGTTTATTTCAGCAAAATTAACATGTGTAAATATTGTATGAACATAAGCTTAAATTACTGAGACAAACTGAACAAGTTCAACAGACATGTGACTAACAGAAATTAATAATGTGTCCCTGAACAAAAGGGGGGGCATCAGCGGCATAAGTACTGCAGTGCATCTCCTTCTCATGGACTGCACCATAATTGCCCGTTCTTTGCTGTGAAGATGTTACCCCTGCCCTTCCACCAAGGCACCAGCACAGTTCCGGACATTTCTGGGGGGGAATGGCCTAAGCCCCTCACCCTCCAATCCAACAGGTCCCAGACGTGCTCTTCGCTGGCCCATGGCAGAACAATGACTTTTGCTGTCTTGCAGGAAATCACGCACAGAACGAGCCAGTATGGCTGGTGGCATTGTCATGCGGAGGGTGCAGGATGCAAGAACGTTGCTGTACGACTAAGAACGTCCTTCAGGATGAGCCTGCAGGAAGGGTACCACATAAGGGAGGAGGATGTTTCCCTGTAATGCACAGCGTTTGAGATTGCCTGCAATGACAACAAGCTCAGTCCGATGATGCTGTGACCTCCCGGCCCGACCATGACAGGACCCTCCACCTCCAAATTGATCCAGCTCAAGAGTACAGGCCTTGCGTTAACGCTCATTCCTTCGACGATAAACACAAAACCGACCATCACCCCTGGTGAGACAAAACCGCGACTCGTCAGTGAAGAGCACTTCTTGCCCAGTCCTGTCTGGTCCAGCGATGTGGGTTTGTGCCCATAGGCAAAGTTGTTGCCTGTGATGTCTGGTGAGGACCTGCCTTACAACAGCCACAAGCCCTCAGTCCAGCCTCTCTCAGCCTATTGCGGACAGTCTGAGCACTGATGAGGGATTGTGCGTTCCTGTGTAACTCGGGCAGTTGTTGTTCCCATCTTGTACCTGTCCCGCAGGTGTGAAGTTTGGATGTACGATCCTGTGCAGGTGTTTACACGTTGTCTGCCACTGCGAGGACGATCAGCTGTCCGTCCTGTCTCCCTGTAAGCGCTGTCTTAGGCATCTCACGTACGACCATTGCAATTTATTGCCTTGGCCACATCTGCAGTTTCATGCCTCCTTGCAGCATGCCTAAGGCACGTTCACACAGAATGAGCAGGACCCTGGGCTCTTTCTGTGTGTTTGTTCAGAGTCGAGTCTTCTATAACTGACCGAATTGCCTACTGTCTGTAAGCTTTAAGTGTCTTAACGACCGTTCCACAGGAGCATCTTCATTAATTGTTTATGGTTCATTGAACAAGCATGGGAAACAGTGTTTAAACCCTTTACAATGAAGATCTGTGAAGTTATTTGGATTTTTACGAATTATCTTTGAAAGACAGGGTCCTGAAAAGGGGATGTTTCTTTTTTTGCTAAGTTTATATATGTCGTGAAGCTAATAGCAGTGACACTATTACTGTGTAACTCCAGTAGGACAACATCTGAAAAATAACACACTTGGTAGTGTGTACCGGTGCTCAACCAGACGGTGAAAGCCAACATCCCCCACGACAGAGAACGGTTGATTGTCAAGGGCAATGAATTCCATTATCTTGGTTTTAATGGATTTTGCCTTTGAGTTGTCTCACTGAAAATGTCACAGCAGACATTGTGGGCTCGGTTAGGGATGCTGTGTTGCATAACATTTTACGTGGTGTCATTAATTCATTACCCACGTTATATAGATATGCACGGCAGCTTTGACATCGGTTTTTAAACATCGGTGTGAAACTAGACATCAGGCCGATACCGATATTGGCATTTTTAGCTAATATTGTCCGATTCCGATATGTTCACCGATATATTGTGCATCCCTAACTCAGACCATGAGAAACAAGATCCTCTGGTCTGATGAAATCTTTGGCCTGAATGCCAAGCGTCACGTCTGGGGGAAAGCAGGCACCGCTCAGCTCCAGAGCGCTCAGGACCTCAGACTGGGGCGAAGGTTCACCTTCCAACAGGACAACGACCCTAAGCACACAGACAAGACGACGCAGGAGTGGCTTCATGACAAGCCTCAATGTCCTTGAGTGGCCCAGCCAAAGCCCGGACTTGAACCCGATCAAACATCTCTGGAGAGACCTGAAAATAGATGTGCAGTGAAGCTCTCCATCCAACCGGACAGCGCTTGAGAGGATCTGAATTGAAGGGATTAACTCCCCAAATACAGGTTGTAGCATTATACCCAAGAAGACTTAACTGTAATCGCTGCCAAAGGTGCATCAACAAAGTACTGGGTAAAGGGTCTGAATACTTTTTAAAATTTAACTAGGCAAGTCAGTTAAGAACAATGACGGCCTAGACGACGCTGGGCCAATTGTGCGCCGCCCTATGGGACTCCCAATCACAGCCGGGTGTAATACAGCCTGGATTCGAACCAGGGACTGTAATGACGCTTCTTGCACTGAGATGCAGTGCCTTAGACCGCTGTGCCACTCAGGAGCACTGAATACTTCCCTGAAGTATTTTTTTAAAATTGTTAATACATTTGCAAAAAATATATACTTTTTTTGTAATTATGGGGTATTGTGTGTAGATTGAGGGGAAAACAATTGCATCGATTTTAGAATAATGCTGTAATGTAACAATGTGGAAAAAGTCAAGGGGTCTGAATACTTTCCGAATGCACTGTAAGTTACATTACTTTTTAGATGTGTATATTGTTAGATATTACTGCACTGTTGGGAGGGCCCCTAGGGGGAAAAAACCAACAGGCAAAAATTTTTTTTTTTTCGGGCTAACAGGCCCCCAAAAACCAGCCTTTAATAAATTGTGTAATGCGACCAATAAAATAATGCGACCAATAAAATGTGATTTGACTCAAGACTCATGCAACTTGATTAACTAGCTAACGTTACATTGACAACGACATAGCATAAGGTTACTAAGCTAGCTAATGTCTAACTTTGAGCCAATACAAATGTCAATATTGACTGAAATTCGCAGCTAGCTAGTTTGCCTCCATTACGGTTTCACATTCTGTTGATGTCTGCAAATAACGTTAAAAGTACCCACTTGTTTTTATTTAGCAAGCTAGCTAGCTAGCTAGCCCAGTTGTCAGTGGACCTGTCGCTAGCCGTCGTTAGCAAACTCGTATGTTGTCGTTGGCGAACATTAACTACTATATAACATTATCTAGCTAGCTATAATACAGGGCCACTGTTGGTCGTTAGTTTAATGTTGAATGCGGATTCATGGGTCAGGGGGTTGGGCCTGAGAAGAACATGCTGTCCTCAATTGTAGCTAACGCATTAACTTACCTAGCTAACTAACTAACACCCGACCCTAGCGGTCGTTAGTTTATAGCTAGTTAGGATACTGTTAGCTAGCGAGCATCATGTAGGTAGCCAGTTATTACGTTTACGCAAACACATCAATATCAACGTCAGTTTGCTAGCTACCTACCTATAAAACGACTCACTGAAAACAAGAACCGGACGAAATTGTTTCCAGCGAGCTGGCTAAAGCTAACAAWGTGGCTAACTTACGGTCTCGTGGTCCCAGCGTACGTTGCATCGTTTCTCGTCGGGGGCCAAGTTTCTGTCTCGACCCATCAACTCATCGAGTAACTGGGCTGCGGAAAGCATTTTGCCTCAAAACTGAAAGCAAAAYGCTATTGTATCTACTAAGTTAAACCATTTATTATTGCGCCAAAGAAATACAGACCCTAGTTATTTCAGATCAAAATGGCAGCCGTTCGCATTCAGCAACAGTCGCTACCCAATGTGCATCCGTGTGCGGAACCTGAAACCGCCGCTGTGTGAGAAATTACGCCACCCTCTGCTAGGATGTCCTGTAGCATCCACTCATGGTCCCCCAAAAGCCCTTGATCATCATGACTCCCACATAAGACTTATTGGGCGAAGGCGTATTCTGTATGGGAATTTACTAAGAGCCCTGACGCTTGGCTGAACATTAACTAGCTTTGCTTGCAGTAAGGTTTTAGAAGCATAAGGATCTTATCTTTCATATCACCGATAAATTATATATACTGAAATATGGCTGTGTGGGAACCTTAACCCTAACCCTATAAAGGTGTGTACCATATTTCCATGTTTCAGTGATTGTTTAAAAGGGCAGATGGAAGACAGAGGTTGTGTTGGAGAGCATCAAAATGACTGCAGGCGACTGCCGACTGACTGATCTACAAATCACCTCGCACATTGATATCAAAATATTTACCCCTTATACTAACCTTGGTAGAGCTTCATACTGGAAGCTAAATAGCTCGTTATTAAATAATGATATAGTTAAGTTTGAGGTTAAAGATCTGCTTTCACACGTTTGGGAAAGGGCTTGTGAAGAAAAATCTTATTGCAACATCTGGGAGCTCTTTGATTTTGAGGTGTCCAAACCTTAGAAAATATGGTAGTAATTTTGCTAAGACCACAAGAGCTGAGGAGGAAAAGGTTATCATTAAGATAACTTGCCTTTCTCAGAGGTTCCCAGCCAGCCTCTCGGGGGAGGAGAAGATGGAACTGATTGAGTTTCAAAATAAACTGGATAATATATATAGATTAAATAAACTGGATAATATATAGAGATGAGATAAACTGGATAATATATATAGAATAAATTATAGAGATAAATAAACATGGATAATATATAGAGATTAATAAACTGGATAATATATAGATTAAATCAACTGGATAATATATATAGATTAAATCAACTGGATAATATATATAGATTAAATCAACTGGATAATATTATAGATTAATAAACGGAATAATATAATAGATTAAATAAACTGGATAATATATATAGATAAATAAACTGGATATATATAGATTAAAAAAACTGGAATAAATATACTATAGAATTAAATAAATCTGATATATATATTAGATTAAATAAGATGGATAATATATATATAAATAAACTGGAAATATATATAGATTAAATCAACTGGATAATATATATAGATTAAATCAACTGGAAATATATATAATTAAAAGCAGAAGACCTTTATTAGATCTAGGGAAAAATGGATTGAGGGAGAACAGAATTTATCCTATTTCTTTAGACTTGAGAAATTTCACTCTACAAAAATAACACTATCCAAATAACACTATATCTACAACAAGGCCGACGCACAAGACATTCTCCAAACACCCCACAGGGCCGACATCCCCGTTATTTGCAAGAGGAAGCGACGCAGTACAGAGGACAAAGAGCTGGTCGCAACGCAACGTGCAATCATTGGACAAAATTAGACAGGTACGATCACGAATATCCTACCAACGGGACATCAAAAACTGTAATATCCTGTCGTGTCTTTGGCTATGCCGGATTAAGTGATATGACATGCTATTCTATAAAAATCCTTTCTCTGTAATTAATATTACCTGATTGAGCTAATCATGCAAATGTAATTAACTAGAAAGTTGGGGCACCACAAATAATATTTATAGAGCAGTTATCTTCAGAAATAAACTCTTAAAGACCTAGTAATATTTTAATCAATAGCAGTCAATATTAATCGTCACCTTATTTCAGTCTCATCTGAAAGTTGTTAAATTCTGGTATTCTTCACGACCCTGGCTAACAAGTTGAATCAGCAATACAAAATTGGTTTAATTATTTATTTACTAAATACCTAGCTAATCACACAAATTACATATACACAAGAATGACCATACATTGATTACAATTACGTCATAAAAGGAAAACGTCCCTAGCGGACGGAGCAGATATGACACTGTTACACAAAGGAAAGGGGTTGGGTTTGAGTGAAGAAGCGGGAAGACTGAGGAACAAAGGGAGAAGCTGTGCTATCGTAATACAGTATCCTATGCATTCTAAATTACCGCCCATTTGAAAAGGAAAATGCAATAAATATTTACTTTGAGCTGCGCTTCAATTGTCCTTTGAAGAGTGTCTCTGGTGGTGAACGGGAAACGTTGTAGTGTCGTCGTTGTGTGGTAGACGGGATACTCTGTCTGTCCTCTCCTAGCCCACGTTTACAGGCCGCTGCAACTCAACGGCTAGGAGGTATCACTTCTGTAGCGAATAAGAGTTTAAAGTTCATACCATTCGCAACCAAAGCTCACGCTGAGTTGGCTTCTGTTCTGTAGTTATTATCTGAATCCTTCTGACATCGGACCGTCATCCTAATGTACCCGGAACAGGAGACATTTTCGCCATATAGTGGAGGAGAGAAGGGTGTTTTCATAGTTATATACTCGTGTCTCTTCACAGTGCGGGCCACTGATTTAGCAGAGCCCTAACCTTATGAAAACCCAAATCTCTAATTTGGAAGCTAAAATTACATTTAATCTTTCACAAATAATTTTATATTTAAACATTTGAATTGCACAACAATTCCATTGTAACCTGATAACTATAATGTGTAGACTTTCCCAGATACAGTTTATGTCGTCCTGTCATCAGTCATAATGTCTCAGATGAACAACCGAATTAACATCAATATCATTAAGTACCAAGGCATATTCAACTGGTTCTATTACCAAATATGGTTCTTTCCCCCCACTTGTTTGATGTTCCCAGACTCTCTATGTTTAACAAAGGTATTTATGGGGGGGGGCTGGCATAAACCTTACCCCCACAGGCCAACGTCATGACAATCCTATGTTTCACGGAATCGTGGCTAATGACGACATGGAAATTCAGCTAGCGGGATATACGCTGCACGGCAAGATAGAACAGCCACACTCCGGTAAAAGAGGGTGACAGTTCTGTGCATATTTGTAAACAACAGCTGGTGCATAAATCTTAAGGAAGTCTCTAGATTTTGCTCCCTGAAGTAGAGTATATTGTGATAAATTGCAGGCCACACTACTTGGCTAGAAAGTTTTCAGCTATACTTTCGTGGC